>NC_140993.1:213352448-213529948 GCF_052327205.1 Somniosus microcephalus | reverse complement strand
GATAGAGGCAAGAAAGCAACTGGGCGCAACTGAATTATAAATCATATTACATTGCAATTAACACACCGGGAGAAAGGGCTATTTTTGACAGATATAAAATTCTCAGCCTATGTTAAAGGGATTGCCAACTTTCTCCTCTAACCTGGAAATTAAACTGAAACAGACTGCATGTTGCATGTGCGAACAATTTAACAGTAGAAAGAGCCAGATTGAAAATGTGACACGGCAGAGTTACATACAGTTCTGGATTACTATTTCACAACCACTATGAACAGGGTTGAAACATATTAAACTTATTTCATGGGGAATCTTACAGTCACTGGGAAGTGGAGACTTTCCAATCAGTCATTTCTGGATTGAACCTCAGGTTTCAGAGACAAGTCTCTTTGAATGCATTTTTATGACATAAATATAAGTCACATTAAAAATTGAAAAACTTCCTCGATTGCAGCTTCTTAAACATGCTATGTCTGATGTAACTTTAATTTTCATATTTAGAGAAGAAACATATAGGGGGAGAAATTCGGTATCGCCCCGTTTGGGGCGCAATTGTCGGCTGGGCACAAAGTTTAGCGCCTGGCGCTAATTATCGCCTCCGACTGGAAACTTGGCCTCTATCGCCCCTGGAGGTGATTGGAGCGCTAAATCAGGCACTACACACCTCTCTTAAGGGGCTAATGCCAAGCAGCGAGGCGCTACCTCAGAGCGCTGGCGAAGCTCATGTGATGTCAGTCAGCAATGGAACACAGACACACTGGTGCCGGCCAGTTCTTAAAGGGGAGGGTCGATCTTGCTCTCCAGCCACACCCTGCTCATTGCAGTCTTGAATCTCGGCCTGGACAGACCTCAACTTCAAGTCTGCTGGAAAGAACAACAAAGAGGCCCAGGGAAAGAGCTCAAAGTGCAGCCCCCATAGTCTCTTCTAAATCGATGCAAGGAAGGTCAAATCAAAATGAACCTGCAAAGTGCTGCTCAGTACCCAAAACTCCTTCACACAGTGTTGAATCTCTCCAGAAGTCTCTCTCTCTCTCTCAGAATGCGTGGTGCAAAAATGTCACCGAGAAAAAAGGCAGGAAGTGGTCGTCTTTAAATAGCCCTCCCCCAGTCCCTTCCTGACTGCAAAACGCTCCCCTCAACCTGTTGTTGCTAGCGGCAGGCGGTAAGGCAGGGGGTGCCAATCAATATCCGGTCCGGGGCGCTACCGGGGCGTTGCACGCTCGACTGATGTCACGATCTGTGGGCGCAGGAGATCCTGGTGGTAGTGTTTAGCTCCGCTGCAAAATGTCTGGTCAATTTCGCGAGCGGCGCAAACATCGCCGCGCCCGGGCACTAGTTGCTTTGCGCCCCATTAGCGCTAACAGGAGGTGCAATGCAACTGAGTTTTTCCCCCGTAGTGTGAGTTTGGCGCTTTCCTTGTTTCCGTTGATTTCCACCTATTTTATGTTCGTGCATATTCTAATGAGATTCGCAGGACATTTGAGCGTAGGCCCTGGATCTGAAGTGTAGCACAACCCCCTCATCCCTCCATCTGGGATTCACTATTACCACAGAGCAATTTGATTCCCTCTGCACCAGTACTAAATGTCATAGTGTACAGAGTTCTGGTGAGTCAGATTATTCTATCAGATAACAGCACGTTCACACTTCATTCTCTGCAAACAGTATTTTATTTAAGATACTCCCAGGCAAAGTTAGTAAACAATGGCGGTGGAAGTGGATTCAATAGTGACTTTCAAAAGGGAAGTGGATAGATATTTAAAAAGGAAAGATTTGTAGGGCTATGGGGAAAGGGCAGGGGAGTAGGACTAATTGGATAGCTCGTTCAAAGAGCTTCTTCTGTGCTGTCTGATTCTATGAATGACTGTTTACTTGTCTCGTCATATCAGAGATGTTCAAATCTTTTCTCTTCCCGAGCCACTCAGTTGCTTATTGTGGAATCTGCATACAAAAAGCTATATTATATGATAATGACTATTATGACTACTACTACAACCACTACTACTATTACTGCTACCTGTTTGGAATGGCTTTTTACACACCCTTTTGATGTTTAGGCACTTTTCCCTCTCCCCTCCTCTTCCCCCAGTTGAAGCTGGCAGTCAACATAAACTGCCAGCCCCATCCATCTTCTTCTGGTAGAGCTGACCATCCCAAGCTCCCACTGACAGCCCTGGTCCAACTCTCGGCGGTACCCTGGCCCAACATGTTTCAACCGTTGCTGGCAGCCTCACCTGACCCTTCCCCTACTGGCAGCTTACACATAAAAATGAATATATCACTTAGAGCTGGCAAGTCAGGAAAGGATGGGCATATCGGGTGATGAAATTATTTGTGTTAGTTCTTTTTAAGAGTTTAATGAAATAAAAGACTTCAAACTTATAACTGGTAATTCAGCTACAAACTCATCTTAAAGTATGAGCATTTTATTTATTTAACTCATATATTAAACAAAAAACGAACACTTATAGCTTCATCCCACACACAAAACAGGCTCAGGCCTGCTATCAGGACTTGGGTTAAGTTGACAGTGAGAATCAGGTTGGATCGGGATGGGGAGTTGGGTTAAAGCTGTCAGTAGGAGTAGAAGTAGTCGGGCCAGGTTCCATTGGCTGCCACTGAAGTTAGGTTAATAAGGCATTTGTCCTCATGATACATAAATATGCCACTGTTTGCTGTCACCTGTAGATGTGTCGGGAGTGGTGAGAGCAGAGTTTCAGCTTACCAATCTCACAGACCAGCGGTGGCGTTCCAGAGCCACGTCACGATTCAAAACGTGACGCGGGCAGGAGGAAGCAGCTGATTGGGTGAGTACGGCCAGGTGAGCATTTATACAACTCTATAGTTTGACAGTTAAGGTTTATAGTTTATAAAGTTTAGAAGGTCTTAATTTTGTGGTTATAGTTTCTAAGGTCTCTGTTGTGTAGCAGGGAGTGCTAGGAAACAAGGGCCCTTGAGTATATCATTTAATTGTAGTATAATTGGTGGTATTGATTTAACTTAAATTAATTAAAGGGTAAGTCATGGCAGCAAAGCTCGGCCCCGTGGCATGCTCCTCCTGCACTATGTGGGAAATCAGGGACGCTTCCTGTGTCCCTGACGACCATGTGTATCCAGCTGCAGCTACTGGCAGACCGCATTGCGGTGCTGGAGCTGTGAATGGATGCATACTGGAGCATTCGCGATGCTGAGGACGTTGTGGATATCACGTTTAATCAGTTGGTCACACTGCAGGTAAAGGCTGCACAGGCAGGAAGGGAATGGGTGACCTCCAGGCAGAGTAGTAGGCACAGGCAGTTAGTGCAGGGGTCCCCTGTGGCCATCCCCCTCTCAAACAGATATACTGCTTTGGATATTGTTGGGGAGGATGGCTTATCGGGGGAAGGCAGCAGCAACCAACTTCCTGGCACCATGGGTGGTTCTGCTGCACGGGACAGGAGGAAAAAGAGTGGGAGAGCTATAGTGATAGGGGATTCTATTGTAAGGGGAATAGATAGGCGTTTCTGCAGCTGCAAACAAGACTCCAGGATGGTATGTTGCCTCCCTGGTGCAAGGGTCAAGGATGTCTCGGAGCGGCTGCAGGCCATTCTGGAGGGGGAGGGTGAATAGCCAGTTGTCGTGGTGCATATAAGTACCAACGATATAGGTAAAAAATGGGATGAGGTCCTAAAAGCTGAATATAGGGAGTTAGGAGGTAAATTAAAAAATAGGACCTCAAAGGAAGTAATCTCAGGATTGCTGCCAGTGCCACGTGCTAGTCAGAGTAGAAATAGAAGGATATTTCAGGTGAAATTGTGGCTAGAAGAATGGTGCAAGGGGGAGGGATTCAAATTCCTGGGACATTGGAACCGGTTCTGGGGGAGGTGGGACCAGTACAAACTGGACGGTTTTCACCTGGGCAGGACCGGGACCGATGTCCTAGGGGGAGTGTTTGCTAGTGCTGTTGGGGAGGGTTTAAACTAAAATGGCAGGGGGTTGGGAACCTGTGCAGGGAGGCAGAGGAAAGGGAAGCAAGGATAGAAGCAAAAGACAGGAAGGAGAAAAGCAAAAGTGGAAGTCAGAGAAATCAAGGGTGTAAATCAAACATGGCCGCAGTAAGCAATAATTCTAAAAGGTCTAAGAGTGTTAAAAAAACAAGCCTGAAGGCTTTGGCCTAGAAATTGGGTATAGCCCCGCTTGGGGCATTAGAATTGGCGCAGCGCAAATTTTATAGCCAGACGCAACTTATCGCCACCTCGCGCGATATTGGGTTGCAGCGCCCCAAAGGTGATTGAGGCGCAAGTTCAGGTGTTACACAGAGCTCCTAAGGCGCTAACATGCCGGCGCAACCCAATATCGGGGCAGGTGGGCGCAGCGCATGTGCTCTCAATTATTGATGACCATGAGACTTCCAGGCGCTGGCCAGCTCTTAAAGGGGTGGGTCAGGCACACTCTGCGCCTTGTAGGCCTGCAAATCGGCGCAGGCCCTACTCTGGCGCAAAAAACTTGGAGCAGATGGAGAGGGTGAGGCAGAGAGCAGAGCGCTTCACCAATGAGTCTCTGGAGGAATTGGTGGCCGCAGTGGAGCGCCGGCGAGATGTCCTCTACCCCGACAATGGCAGAAGGCCTAATCATAAGGACTACCGACGAGCTTGGAGGGATGTTTCTCAGAGGGTCCACTCCAGCAGCATGGCGACCAGGAGCCCTGTGCAGTGCAGGAAGAAATTCAACGACCTCACTCAGGTCGTGAGGGTGAGTGGTGCTTATGTAAACTTATGCATCCCTCCATTAGCACCTGACTTTATGGCTACAGGGTGCGCTATGCCCCAATGGCCATCTGTCAGCAAGCACCCATGGCCCTTTCTGGTCACATACATGCACATTTGACTCAGGGCATCATGTGAGGGCTGTTCCACCATGGGGGGCATGAGATGATAACTCAGGGCATCATGTAAGGGCTGTTCCACCATGGGGGGCATGAGATGATAACTCAGGGCATCATGTAAGGGCTGTTCCACCATGGGGGGCATGAGATGTTAACTCAGGGCATCATGTAAGGGCTGTTCCACCATGGGGGGCATGAGATCATAACTCAGAGCATCATGTAACATCACTTCCCATCCTTTCCCCTGCAGGCCAAGCTGGCGAGAAACTGCAAGGACCAGCATCGCACCGGAGGTGGTCGTCCTCAACTGCAGCCTCTGACGGATCTCGAGGAGAGAGTCCACCAGATTGTGGGAGGATGTCTGAGTGGTCCTGTCACCACTGCAGCTGCCGACCCCATTGTCCACAGCGATGGTAAGGTTCTCAACTATTACAGCTGTCTCCTTCCACTTGTTTCCCCCGCCAGCATGCTTTCTCACTGTGGACCCATGTCATAGCATTGCCGCACTCTTGCATCCCTTGCTGCCAAACTGTTCTTTTGCTAAAGCCACTCTTCAACCTCCCTGCTTTCAGATGCTGCATCACCAGCTCGGGAGCCGGCCCCTCAAGCTGCCAGTGCCAGCGCCTCCAGAGGCGACGAGCAGGAGGAAGCCGGACCATCCGTGCCAGCCTCAGGGGAGCCACCGCATCTGGAGACTGGGGATAGTAGTTCCCTGGAGGGGAGGTGGGGGGCTCTGATGAGGAGCCAGTTGCAGGAACCAGCGGCCTGCAGCAACGCAAGGGGGGTAGGGACGCTCGGGGGCCGTCTCCCCGGAGGGCGAGGCAGGCCACCATGACTGCTGCACAGAGTGCAGAGGAGGTGTGTAGCCTTGCCGAAATGAGCGCCCAGGCCCGGCTCAGGCACACTGAGCTTATGGCTGCAGTGGGGAGGATGCCTGAGTTGATCGACACACTGGCAAAGAGTGTGCTGGACTTTCGGGAAGCAATGGAAGGGACTGTCCAGGGCTTCGGGGCAGCAATGGCAAGGACTGTCCAGGGCTTCGGGGCAGCAATGGAAAGGTCTGTCCAGGGCTTGTCCGAGGCAGTGGAAAGGACTGTTCCGGCCTTTCCGAAGCAGTGGAAAGGACTGTTCCGACCTTGTCCGAAGCAGTGGAAAGGACTGTCCATGGCTTCTCCGAAGCACTGGAACCTGCCACGCAGGTCCTCACTGCTGCCACGCAGTCACTTGCTGGCCTCGTCCACACGCAAATTGAGGCCACGCGAACACTCACTGCTGCCACCCTAGCTGCATCTGGCAGGATCACCCCAGGCCCTTGCAGCACCACAGCAGGCCATGAATCTGTGGAGCAGTTGATTGTGGCGGATGATCCGGTGCGGCCCCGTCAGAGTGCCAGTGTGTCGGCCGACCACGGTGCAGGTGTCCTCTCTCTGCATGTGAGCATTCCTGATGCCACCGCTGGAACGTCAGCAGTGCAGCTGCCACCACGTGCACGGCAGACTGCTTCCAGACATGCCCAGTTGGAGCAGCCAGCTTGCGGGCCGTCCAAGCCCAGAGGTCGTCCAGGCCGTCCCTCAGGGGCTTCAGCGCTTCCAGACACTCAGCAGGCACTGGGGTCCAATTACGGAGGAGCTGCAGGGAGGGAAGGGGCCGACCTTGTAAGAGGAGTCGGTCTCCATCAAGGGGTCAACAGTAGAGGGAGGTGCTAAGACGAGTCTTTTTTCGAATTTAAGGCCGTCCACACCTGCTGTGTTTGTTTGTTATGTTTTGGTTAGTCTCGCCGGGTTGCCAGACAGTTATCTGTTAGTTTGTTAGTTATGATTTCTGTTACCATTACGTTGTCATGCTGGAAGGAAGCACTTGTTTGAAAATAAAGAAAATGTTTTATTTACAATGGAGCTGTAGACTATTTACAATCATGGTGGCCTTCATAGGCTTACTGCGAACCGAAGGGCGCTGTTGCAATCACAGCCAGCATTCCGTCCGAGGGGCCTAGAACCGAGTCCTTATGAGCCTCTGACGAACGGCCCTTCCAGTTTCTGGAGCCCTCCCCTCTTCCTCCTCCTCCTGATCCTCCTCGTCTGCATGCTCCTCCTCCTCGTCCGCCTGCTCTGCTGGACCTTGAGGGTCGGCTGGCATTGGCTGGGTGCGTCGAATGGCCAGGTTGTGGAGCATGCAGCAGACAACGACGAGTACTGTAGGGCGCCCCCCGAATGGTCTAGACAACGGAAACGCTGCTTCAGCACACCAATTGTGTGCTCCACAATGTTCCTGGTCGCCTGATGGCTGTTGTTGTAATGCTCTTCTGCCGGGGTGCCGGGCAAACGGAGTGGGGTCATGAGCCATGGGCAGAGAGGATAGCCCTTGTCGCCAAGAAGCCAGCCTCGTGGGTGAGCCGGGGCCTCAAAAAGGTCAGCCACTGAGGTCTGCCGCAGGATGAATGCGTCATGGCTGCTGCCAGGGAATTGTGCGTTGACCGCCATGATCATCTGTCGGTGATCACAGACCAGCTGCACATTAAGGGAGTGGAACCCCTTGCGGTTGCGGAACTCCTCAGGATTCTGTAATGGCGCCCGCAAAGCCACGTGTGTGCAATCAATGGCCCCCTTCACCATGGGGAAGTCCGCAATAGCCGCGAAGCCCTGCGCGCGCTCCCCCTGCTTCTCCAGGGTCACAGCGAAGGTGATTAATTCGCGCCTCCTTCTATAGAGGGCAGCTGTCACTTGCCAGATGCAGCAATGCACCGCAAATTGTGAGATATTTGAGATGTTCCCAGTTGCTGCTTGAAACGAGCCGCTGGCGTAAAAGTTGAGGGCAACAGTGACTTTGACGGCCACCGACAGAGAAGTCCTGCACCGTAGCTGCGGCTGCAGATCCTCAGCAAGCAGGTGGCACAGCTCAGTCACAACATCCTTACCGAATCTGAGCCTTCGCAGACACTGCTCCTCCGACATGGTAAGGTATGAGACCTGCTGCCTGAAAACCCTGGCAGCGTATGGTCGGACTTGGCAACGTCCATTGGCCCTCCTCCTTCTGGCCAATCCCAGCCCTCTCTCCCTCCGTCTCTATGCCCTTGCCAGTTGTTCAGCCAGGATGACGTTCCCCTCCAAAGCAGCTCCCATTATTCTGTCAGACGAGTAAGACGCAGTAATCTCTCAGGATCAAACTGTTCTGGACAGGGCTGAAGGTCCCAAGGCTCCTCTGGCTCAATGAGAAGAATTCTCTGCAACTGAAGGTCTGCAACTCTCTCCAGCAGCGAGCAGGATGGCCAGGCCAAATGGCTGCCGCTTTTATACTAGTGCTGTCCCCTTTAAAGAGCGCCCCCCGAGTCTGAGAAGGACCTGGTAACGTTCCATCCAACTGTCACTAATAGCGCCAGGCGGAACGGAGGGGGGCGCCACTAAATTTCCGGTCCGGGGCGCCAAAAAGGCGTTGCACAATGAAATGACGTGCGCCCGGCTGAAAATTGGGTAACGCCCCAAATCTCGGGCTGATTAGGCGCTAATCGCTGGCGCAACCAACCGAATTTCTAGGCCTTTGTGTCTTAATTCGAGGAGCATTTGTAATAAGGTGGATGAATTAGCTGCGCAAGTAGATGTAAACAGATATGATATAATTGGGATTACGGAGACATGGCTCCAGGGTGACCAAGGCTAGGAATTCAACATCCAGGGGTATTCAATATTCAGGAAGGACAGGCAAAAAGGAAAAGGCGGTGCGGTAGCATTGCTGGTTAAAGAGGAGATTAACACAATAGTAAGGAAGGATATTAGCTCTGATGATGTGGAATCTGTATGGGTAGAGCTGAGAAATACCAAGGGGCAGGAAACGTTAGTGGGAGTTGTAGACAGACCCCCAAGCAGTAATGCGGAGTTTGGGGATGGCATTAAACGGCAAATTAGAGATGCGTGCAATAAGGGCACAGCAGTTATCATGGGTGACTTTAATCCACATATAGATTGGGCTAACCAAATTAGTAACAATACTATGGAAGAGGAATTCCTAGAGTGTATATGGGATGGTTTCCTGGACCAATATGTCGAGGAACCAAATAGAGATCAGGCTATCTTAGACTGGGTATTATGTAATGAGAAAGGATTAATTAGCAATCTTGTGTGAGGCCCCTTGGGGAGGCGCAATCATAATATGATAGAATTCTTCATTAAGATGGAGATTGAAGTAGTTGATTCAAAAAATTGGGTACTGAATTTAAATAAAGGAAACTACAATGGTATGAGGCGCGAGTTGACTAGGATAGACTGGGGAATGTTACTTAAAGGGTTGACGGTGAATAGGCAATGGCAAATATTTAAAGATTGCATAGATGAACCACAGAATTTGTTCATCCCTGTTTGGCATAAAAATAAAACAAAAAAGGTGACTCAACATTGGCTAACAAGGGAAATTAGGGATAGCATAAGATCCAAGGAGAAGACATATAAATTGGCCAGAAAAAGCAGCAAACCTGAGGATTGGGAGCAGTTTCGGATTCAGCAAAGGAGGACAAAGGGATTAATTAAGTGGGGGAAAATAGAGTATGAGAGTAAGCTTGCAGAGAACATAAAAACTGACTGTAAAAGCTTCTATAGATATGTGAAGAGAAAAAGATTGGTAAAGTCAAGCGTAGGTCCCTTGCAGTCAGAATCAGGGGAATTTATAATGGGGAACAAAGACATGGCTGACCAATTAAATACATACTTTGGTTCTGTCTTTACAAAGGAGGACAGAAATAAACTCCCAGAGATGTCGGGGAACATAGGGTCTAATGAGAGGGAGGAACTGAATGAAATCAGTATTTGTAGGGAAATGGTGTTAGGGAAATTGACGGCATTGAAGGCCGATAAATCCCCAGGGTCTGATAATCTACATCCTAGGGTACTTAAGGAAGTGGCCCTAGAAATAGTAGATGCATTGCTGATCATCTTCCAAAATTCTATAGACTCTGGAACAGTTCCCATGGATTGGAGGGTAGCTAATGTAGCTCCACTATTTAAAAAAGGTGGTAGAGAAAAAACGGGGACATCTGTAGTGGGGAAAATGCTCGAGTCCATTATAAAAGATGTAATAGCAGAGCACTTGGAAAACAGTGACAGGATCGGACAAAGTCAACATGGATTTACAAAAGGTAAATCATGCTTGACTAATCTACTGGAATTTTTTGAGGATGTAACTGGTAGAATAGATAAGGGAGAACGAGTGGACGTGGTATATTTGGGCTTTCAGAAGGTTTTCGATAAAGTCCCATATAAGAGACTAGTGTGCAAAGTTAAAGCACATGGGATTGGGGGTGACGTAATAAAACTCAC
Organism: Somniosus microcephalus; assembly: GCF_052327205.1. Taxonomy (NCBI): domain Eukaryota; kingdom Metazoa; phylum Chordata; class Chondrichthyes; order Squaliformes; family Somniosidae; genus Somniosus; species Somniosus microcephalus. Next base: position 213,519,784 of record NC_140993.1, on the reverse strand, counting down.
TACGCACTTGGTTTGAGCATAAAGCAAGGCTTTAATCAACTTGTTTCAGAACATGGAAGTCTCGTTGTATTTCACTAGCTCGTCTTACAAAATGTCCCTGGCAAGCTGGGGCCCATGCCCGAGTATTTATACTCCTTGGACGGTGCCACCAGCTGGCCGTCCAGCGTTATTTCATAAGTAGTTCCTTGATGATGAGATTTATAACAGGGGGTAAGGTACTGACTTGGATAGAAAACTGGTTGGCAGACAGGAAGCAAAGAGTTGGAATAAACGGGTCTTTTTCCAAGTGGAAGGCAGTGACTAGTGGGGTACCGCAGGGATTGGTGCTAGGACCTCAGTTATTCACAATATATATTAATGATCTAGACGAGGGAACTAGATGTAATATCTCCAAGTTTGCAGACAACACAAAGCTGGGTGGGCGTGTGTGCTGTGAGGAGGATGCAGAGAAACTCCAGTACGATTTGGACAGGTTGGGCAATTGGGCAGATGCAGTATAATGTGGATAAATGCGAGGTTATCCACTTTGGTGGCAAAAACAGGAAGGCAGATTATTATCTGAACTGCAATGGATTGGGAAAAGGGGAAGTGCAACGATACCTGGGTGTCCTTGTGCACCAGTCGCTGAAGGTAAGCATGCAGGTGCAGCAGGCGTTTAGAAAGGCAAATGGTATGCTGGCCTTCATAGCGAGAGGATTTGAGTACAGGAGCAAGGATGTCTTGCTGCAGTTGTACAGGGCCTTGGTGAGACCACACCTTGAGTATTGTGTGCAGTTTTGGTCGCCTTATCTGAGGAAGGATGTTCTTGCCATGGAGGGAGTGCAGCGAAGATTCACCAGACTGATACCTGGGATGGCAGGAATGACGTATGAAGAGAGATTGGGTCGATTAGGCTTATATTCGCTAGAGTTTAGAAGAATGAGAGGGGATCTCATTGAAACTTATAAAATTCTAACAGGACTAGACAGACTAGATGCAGGAAGGCTGTTCCCGATGGCAGGGGAGTCCATAACCAGGGGTCACAGTCTAAGGATAAGGGCTAAGCCATTTAGGACAGAGATGAGGAGGAATTTCTTCACCCAGAGAGTGGTGAACCTGTGGAATTCTCTACACAGAAGACAGTTGAGGGCAATTCATTAAATATATTCAAGAAGGAGTTAGATATATTTCTTAAGGCTAAGTGAATCAAGGGATATGGGGAGAAAGCAGGGACAGGGTACTGAATTTGGATGATCAGCCATGATCGCATTGAATGGCGGAGCAGGCTCGAGGGGCCGAATGGCCTACTCCTGCTCCTATCTTCTAAGATTCTATGTTTGTTGCACCACACAAAACCCCAAAAGCTCACGTTTTTAATGGGACCTCCAAATTCTGGTTTGTTAAACAGGATCGTCATAATCTCCATTGGGGCATATCCACAAAGCTTTGCATAATCCACAGCTGGATGAATGAGTTATTTGTTATTTATGCTAGTTATGTGTCAAATGTGGTGCTTGAGAGGTGAAAACAATATAACAAGTGGTTCCTTTTATTAGTGCTAACAGATAGTGCTAACAGGGTGACTGTCTGTGTGGAGTTTGCACATTCTCCCCGTGTTTGCGTGGGTTTCCTCCGGGTGCTCCGGTTTCCTCCCACAGTCCAAAGATGTGCGGGTTAGGTTGATTGGCCATGATAAAAAAAAAATTGGCCCTTAGTGTTAGGGGGGATTAAATACGTGGGGTTACGGGGATAGGGCTTGGGTGGGATGGCTGTCGGTGTAGGGACCAGGTGCTAGGCTTTGGATGATCAGCCATGATCTCATTGAATGGCGGAGCAGGCTCGAGGGGCCGAATGGCCTACTCCTGCTCCTATCTTCTATGTTTCTATGTTTCTATTTGGAGCAAATTGAAACTTAGGAAGCAAAATGGTGCCCACCTGTCATTTTGATTTGGATTTTTTTTTAAAAACAATTAAGTAATTAACCTTTTATTTATGAAAATCAAGTCCAGTTACAGTAGCTGACATTTTCTACAGCACCAAGACTCTTTCATAAGGACATTGCAGAGAGGAGCAGTGAAAGAGGAAAAGATACAAAAATAAAACAAGGAAAATAAGAGGCTGGAAGATCTTTCCAGACATGGTCTGTTTCATAACCTTCAATCTTCAATTCAGCTTCCAATTCCTTTCCCACCAATTTTCCTGCTCTCCTTCACCTTAAGACTGGGATGTGATTCCCTGAGTGTCAGTTGCCTTTTAGTGCATCACCTAAATGCCCATTGTTTATGTTTGAGCCTGAACGGTGAATGTTTGACATGAAAGTTGAGCGTAGTCCTGAGCTTGAGCTAATCCACACAGGTAGACTTTTCAGTACCAATCACTTAGAAAGGGGGGTCAGGAGATGGAACCCTGGGTGATTTTTCACCTCTAGCTCAGGGTGCGCTAAGGCCAAGTGTATCGTTCTTCCCACTGTTCTGACTGAGGTCAGTAACTCGGCACAGATCGAAAGCAGTCTCTTATGTCTCAGTTTCACAGCATGCAGTACACTTGCCAATTGAGTGAACGGGGGACTAGATGATTTTGCCAACTCTTTGACACAGATCTTGCAGATTTAGAAAGCTACTCCTAATAGTTTTTTTTTCATGAAACAGTGAATTCAATATAAACTATGCTGTTCATTAGTGAAGCAAACACTGGAGTCTTTGATAAGCAACTACAGTGTTTATCTTCTAATATGACAGTGCTTTTACCTACACTTCATTTTTTCCTCCTGAAGATTAAAGTTTGGAAATGACTATTTGCAAAAATCTGGTAGAGGAGATAAGAACAAGTAAGATATGCTAACGCTCTGACAGAATTAGGACATTGTTGTACAGAAATCCAGGCCAATTAATTAAACCAGTCTGTTAGTTTTCAACAATGTGCAAACAAACCTATGTAAAACCCTTCATCATTTTCAACATTTTTTTCAAATGCAAAGTGATTGTGACAATCAACTCCTACATCCTGGTTACGTTTGCAGATTAATGATATAATTATTGTGCACAAAACTCTTCTGAGGAAAATAATATGTGACTGTGACATTTTAAATAATGTGGCCTATGCATTGTGGTTAGGAAAATGAGATCAGGTTGGAAAGGTGATGTGAGTGGAATCAGGAGACAAACATTTGTTCCTAAAACCTTGCTAAATGTGTTCTGTTTACAGGCTGAAACAGAGCACAACCAGTGAAAAACATCCAGGAGGGGTAGGGGACTAACCATGCTGAAGCAATTCACCCAATATTAGGAAATGGCCCTGGTCATCATTGCCCAGAAATCTACAGAGAAGATCGGCAAGGGCAAGTTTGGAGCTATGGTGACAACAGCCAGCAAGTATCCCGCATTTCTTATTATGCTTTCTGCACTGACTCACTTTTTTTGAATCATCATGGCAGAGGCTATATTTGTAAAGCAGGTCTTCACTCAGAGGGTGGTGAATCTTTGGAATTCTCTACTGTGGCTCAGTCGTTGAGTATATTCAAGACAGAGAGCAATATATTTTTGAATATTAAGGGAATCAAGGGATATGGGGATCGTTCAGGAAAGTGGAGATGAGGTAGAAAATCAGCCATAATCTTATTGAATGGTGGAGCAGGCTCGAAGGGCCAAATAGCCTATTCCTGCTCCTATTTCTTATGATATGTGCATGGCCCAAAAACCGAGCTGGGCAACGGAGTTGAAGCGTTGAAGCAGGATGGTGCCTTTTTCATTTCAATGTTTTGACTATGTAAATGTGGGTGGCACTTGCCCTTCGTGCTACCACCTTTACCTCACCCGCCCTCTGCAAGTATCACACTTTGCTAAAATTCAGTGCACTGCGAACCTGGCATATGAGCTCAGGTGTCTGATTTGCCAACCCTATACCAGTGGGACCTTGTCAAATCGAGGCTATGAAATTTAAATCATGTTTCCATTAATGTGCCTATATCTCACGCTGTGGATACTAACAGATATTGGTGTTCTCACTTAGGAATTATCTACCAACCAGGCAACAGTGCTAAGAGTAAATCTTTCCAAACCTCTTGGCTCATGAAAACCGAACAGGACAAAACTGAGAACAAGAAATCGTTGCACATATAGAAATTGAGCTTCTTAGGCTATGTGACCAGATTGGAAGGGCTCGCAGGTTGCATTTGGTCAACAGGCTGTAGTTTAGATACCCTAGCCCAGGAATTCCTCAGGGCAATTACACTAGGATCACACCTGCTGGTGACCGCACTTTAGTGGGAGGTTGTCTCATTTAGATATGGATGGTGGGTGCCCAGGACACAATAGGCACATCTTGGGTACCTGCCTGTTCCGGGATGCCACAAAATGTGACCTTCATAGCAGGCTGGGAAGGGGCTGGGGTGGAAAACATTCAGAATCATCTCCCAGTGGTTCCTTTTGGAAGGGGACTGCATCAAACAACCAAAAATAAAATTCAGTTACTTTACATCTTCAGGGATCCTGGCCTGGACTGCAACCTAGGACCCCAAGGTCAGCCCCACATCTGCCACTGAGAGGGTCAGTACACCTCTTCTCACTGGGTGTGCTGGTCTCCGTAAATGCACCAACTTCCTCTTTGGCTAAGATTGTGGGGACTTGCTCTGCATCACTGGCCTTGTAAGGTGTGGGTGGAGGCTCTGCTCCATGCAAATTCCCATAGAAACTCCCAGCAGAGAGTGGGAATGGGGTCATGGCCTATTTTCCAGCCCTTCGCAGTTCCCACTGGAATTATGGTAGGAATGTGCCAGAAGCGCTGAGAGATTTCAGAAACCCCCCCACCTCCCACATCAAGATAAATCAAGCAAAGCTCCAGAATAACAATCTACTCTTACATTCCAGCTACTGGTTTTCCTTGGACTACCACTTCCATGGATTCAGCAGCCCAGGAACCATCATTATATTATTTATAATATATGTCAAACATCAGCACTTCATATTGACACTGTGTTTTGTGGGCTTCAGCAAACTGTCTGCTGACACATATCAGTGCAGTTCGGCCCCGCTAACCTCCATCCCACTTTTCACTGGTTAATTCACCAGAAAGAACCCACGCCTCCTGTTTGTATGCTCCCTGTGCTAGTGGCCTGGATTTCCACCTCTGTATTCTGTAGGTGTGAACTCGGAAAAATGGGAGTTCCTGCCTTCAGTATATAGAGGCAACTATATTGTCCAATCGCATTGAGAGCATGTTGAGAGGGTGAGTGAGATCTGCACTTGCAACCAGACTCAGGTAGGAGCAGGTGGTAGGAGGTGGGGAGAGAAGTGGACACCAAGGGGAGAGGAAGAGACGGGAGAATGCATGGCAAGGAGAAGGGCCAAAATGCATGGCAAGGACAGGGGAGAGGATGGTATCAAAGGCAAGTGAAAGGGGTAGAAAGCATGACAACTGACAAATGGATGGGGAGGGTTGATGGTTGGTAGTGAGAGAGGGCAGAGTGAATGGCAGCGAAAGGGAGAGTATATGGCAGTGAGAGAGGGGGAGTGGATGGCAGCGAAAGGGAGAGTATATGGCAGTGAGAGAGGGGGAGTGGATGGCAGTGAAAGGGAGAGTATATGGCAGTGAGAGAGGGGGAGTGGATGGCAGTGAAAGGGAGAGTATATGGCAGTGAGAGAGGGGGAGTGGATGGCAGTGAAAGGGAGAGTATATGGCAGTGAGAGAGGGGGAGTGGATGGCAGCGAAAGGGAGAGTATATGGCAGTGAGAGAGGGGGAGTGGATGGCAGCGAAAGGGAGGGTATATGGCAGTGAGAGAGGGGGAGTGGATGGCAGTGAAAGGGAGGGTATATGGCAGTGAGAGAGGGGGAGTGGATGGCAGTGAAAGGGAGAGTATATGGCAGTGAGAGAGGGGGAGTGGATGGCAGCGAAAGGGAGGGTATATGGCAGTGAGAGAGGGGGAGTGGATGGCAGTGAAAGGGAGAGTATATGGCAGTGAGAGAGGGGGAGTGGATGGCAGTGAAAGGGAGAGTATATGGCAGTGAGAGAGGGGGAGTGGATGGCAGTGAAAGGGAGAGGGAAAGGGAAAAGAGATGGTAATGATGGGGATAGCAATTAGAGAGCAGGGGAAAATTAATGTTAAAGGGAAGAATGGAGGAAGAGAAGCTGGGGGTGATGTTTTCGGGAAGGAAGAGGGAGCGGTTGGCTGTGGTGTTTTAGGGTGGGAGGAAAAGAAGATGGTCAGCATTAACTGAGAGGGAGTAGGGAGGAAGAGTGCCAGCATGAACTAGGCGAGGGGAAGCATAGACCAAGCATAAACGGCAAGGGGAGCAAAGAGTACCAGGCTACATGGAGGAGAGTGGAAGAAGAATAACAGCTTGGAGGGGGAGAAGAGTGTCATGTTGAATTAACAAGGGAGAAGAGTGCCAGTATAAAGTTGGCAGGCTGAAGAAGGGACTGTCTCTGTGTGAGGGTGGGAGTTGGATGGGCACAGTATCTGTGTGAGGGTGGGAGTTGGATGGGCACAGTATCTGTGTGAGGGTGGGCGTTGGATGGGCACAGTATCTGTGTGACGGTGGGAGTTGGATGGGCACAGTATCTGTGTGAGGGTGGGAGTTGGATGGGCACAGTATCTGTGTGAGGGTGGGAGTTGGATGGGCACAGTATCTGTGTGAGGGTGGGAGTTGGATGGGCACAGTATCTGTGTGAGGGTAGGAGTTGGATGGGCACAGTATCTGTGTGAGGGTGGGAGTTGGATGGGCACAGTATCTGTGTGAGGGTAGGAGTTGGATGGGCACAGTATCTGTGTGAGGGTGGGAGTTGGATGGGCAGAGTATCTGTGTGAGGGTGGGAATTGGATGGGCACAGTATCTGTGTGAGGGTGGGAGTTGGATGGGCACAGTATCTGTGTGAGGGTGGGAGTTGGATGGGCACAGTATCTGTGTGAGGGTGGGAGTTGGATGGGCACAGTATCTGTGTGAGGGTAGGAGTTGGATGGGCACAGTATCTGTGTGAGGGTGGGAGTTGGATGGGCAGAGTATCTGTGTGAGGGTGGGAATTGGATGGGCACAGTATCTGTGTGAGGGTGGGAGTTGGATGGGCACAGTATCTGTGTGAGGGTGGGAGTTGGATGGGCACAGTATCTGTGTGAGGGTGGGAGTTGGATGGGCACAGTATCTGTGTGAGGGTGGGAGTTGGATGGGCACAGTATGTGTGAGGGTGGGAGTTGGATGGGCACAGTGTCTGTGTGAGGGTGGGAGTTGGATGGGCACAGTATCTGTGTGAGGGTGGGAGTTGGATGGGCACAGTATCTGTGTGAGGGTGGGAGTTGGATGGGCACAGTATCTGTGTGAGGGTGGGAGTTGGATGGGCACAGTATCTGTGTGAGGGTGGGAGTTGGATGGGCACAGTATCTGTGTGAGGGTGGGAGTTGGATGGGCACAGTATCTGTGTGAGGATGGAAGTTGGATGGGCACAGTATCTGTGTGAGGGTGGGAGTTGGATGGGCACAGTATCTGTGTGAGGGTGGGAGTTGGATGGGCACAGTATCTGTGTGAGGGTGGGAGTTGGATGGGCACAGTATCTGTGTGAGGGTGGGAGTTGGATGGGCACAGTATCTGTGTGAGGCTGGGAGTTGGATGGGCACAGTATCTGTGTGAGGGTGGGAGTTGGATGGGCACAGTATCTGTGTGAGGGTGGGAGTTGGATGGGCACAGTATCTGTGTGAGGGTGGGAGTTGGATGGGCACAGTATCTGTGTGAGGATGGAAGTTGGATGGGCACAGTATCTGTGTGAGGGTGGGAGTTGGATGGGCACAGTATCTGTGTGAGGGTGGGAGTTGGATGGGCACAGTATCTGTGTGAGGGTGGGAGTTGGATGGGCACAGTATCTGTGTGAGGGTGGGAGTTGGATGGGCACAGTAGCTATGTGAGGGTGGGAGTTGAATGGGCACAGTATCTGTGTGAGGGTGGGAGTTGGATGGGCACAGTATCTGTGTGAGGGTGGGAGTTGGATGGGCACAGTATCTGTGTGAGGGTGGGAGTTGGATGGGCACAGTATCTGTGTGAGGGTGGGAGTTGGATGGGCACAGTATCTGTGTGAGGGTGGGAGTTGGATGGACACTGTATCTATGTGAGGGTGGGGAATTGAATGGGCACAGTATCACAGTGAGGGTGGGGTGTTGAATGGACACAGTATCTTAGTAAGAGTGGGTAGTTGGATGGACACAATATCTCAGTGAGGGCGGGGAGTTGGATGGGCACAGTATCTGTGTGAGGATGGGGAGTTGGATGGACACAGTGGCCTAGAAATTGGGTATAGCCCCGCTTGGGGCGTTAGAATTGGCGGAGCGCAAATTTTATAGCCAGGCGCAACTTATCGACACCTCGTGCGATATTGGGTTGCAGCGCTCCAAAGGTGATTGAGGCGCGAAATCAGGCGTTACACGGGGCACCTAAGGCGCTAACATGCCGGCGCTACTCAATATCGGGGTGGGCGGGCGCAGCGCAGGTGCTCTCAATAACCGATGACTACGAGACTTCCCGGCGCTGGCCAGCTCTTAAAGGGGTGGGTCAGGCAGCTCCAGCATCCACACTCTGCGCCTTGTAGGCCTGCAAATTGGCGCAGGCCCTTCTCTGGCGCAACAAACTTGGATCCTATGGAGAGGGTGAGGCAGAGAGCAGAGCGCTTCAGCACTGACTCTCTGGAGGAATTGGTGTCCGCAGTGGAGCGCCGGCGAGATGTCCTATACCCAGACAATGGCAGGAGGCCTAATCATAAGGACTACCGACGAGCTTGGAGGGATGTTTCTTTGAGGGTCAACCCCAGCAGCATGGCGACCAGGAGCCCTGTCCAGTGCCGGAAGAAATTCAATGACCTCACTCGGGTCGTCAGGGTGAGTGGAGTTAATGTAAACTTATGCATCCCTCCATGAGCACCTGACTTTATGGCTACAGGGTGCGCAATACCCCAATGGCCATCTGTCAGCAAGCACCCATGGCCCTTTCTGGTCACACACATCCACATTTGACTCAGGGCATCATGTTAGGGCTCTTCCACCATGGGGGGCATGAGAACATCACTCAGGGCATCATGTAAGGGCTCTTCCACCATGGGGGGCATGAGAACATCACTCAGGGCATCATGTAAGGGCTCTTCCACCATGGGGGGCATGAGATGATAACTCAGGGCATCATGTAACATCACTTCCCGTCCTTTGCCCTGCAGGCGCGGAATCGAAAGGAGCAGCTTCGCACCAGAGGAGGCCGTCCTCAAGTGGAGCCTCTGATGGATCTCGAGGAGAGAGTCCACCAGATTGTGGGAGGATGTCTGAGTGGTCCTGTCATCACTGCAGTTGCCGACCCCATTGTCCACAGCGATGGTAAGTTTCTCAGCTATTACAGCTGTCATCTTTCAGTTGTTTTCCCCGCCAGCATGCTTTCTTAATGTGGACCCATGTCATAGCATTGCCGCACTCTTGCATCCCTTGCTGCCAAACTGTCCTTTTGCTATAGCCACTCTTCAACCTCCCTGCTTTCAGATGCTGCATCACCAGCTCGGGAGCCGGCCCCTCAAGCTGCCAGTGCAAGTGCCTCCAGAGGCGACGACCAGGAGGAAGCCGGACCATCCGTGCCAGCCTCAGGGGAGCCACCGCATGTGGAGCCTGGGGATAGTAGTTCCCTTGAGGGGGGGGGAGGCTCTGATGAGGAGCCAGTTGCAGGAACCAACGGCCTGCAGCAACGCGCGGGGGGTAGGGACGCTCGGGGGCCATCTCCACGGAGGGCGAGGCAGGCCACCATGACTGCTGCACAGAGTGCAGAGGAGGTGCATAGCCTTGCGGAAATGAGCGCCCAGGCCCGGCTCAGGCACACTGAGCTTACGGCTGCAGTGGGGAGGATGCCTGAGTCCATCGACACTCTGGCAAAGAGTGTGGTGGACTTTGGGGCAGCAATGGAAAGGACTGTCCAGGGCTTCGGCCCAGCAATGGAAAGGTCTGTCCAGGGCTTCGGGGCAGCAATGGAAAGGTCTGTCCAGGGCTTGTCCGAAGCAGTGGAAAGGTCTGTTCCGGCCTTGTCTGAAGCAATGGAAAGGACTGTTCCGGCCTTGTCCGAAGCAGTGGAAAGGACTGTTCCGGCCTTGTCCGAAGCAGTGGAAAGGACTGTTCCGGCCTTGTCCGAAGCAGTGGCAAGGACTGTTCCGGCCTTGTCCGAAGCAGTGGCAAGGACTGTTCCGGCCTTGTCCGAAGCAGTGGAAAGGACTGTTCCAGCCTTGTCCGAAGCAGTGGAAAGGACTGTTCCGGCCTTGTCCGAAGCAGTGGAAAGGACTGTTCCGGCCTTGTCCGAAGCAGTGGAAAGGACTGTTCCAGCCTTGTCCGAAGCAGTGGAAAGGACTGTTCATGGCTTCTCCGAAGCACTGGCACCTGCCACGCAGGTCCTCACTGCTGCCACGCAGTCACTTGCTGGCCTCGTCCACACGCAGATTGAGGTCACGCGAACACTCACTGCTGCCACCGTAGCTGCATCAGGCAGGATCACCCCAGGCCCTTGCAGCACCACAGCATGCCATGAATCTGTGGAGCAGTCGATAGCGTCACAGTGCCAGTGTGTCGGCCGACCACGGTGCAGGTGCCCTCTCTCTGCATGTGACCAGTCCTGATGCCAACTCTGGCACGTCAGCAGAGCAGCTGCCACCACCTGCGCAGCACACTGCTAGCAGACATGCCCAGTTGGAGCAGCCTGCTTGCGGGAACTCCAAGCCCAGAGGTCGGCCAGGCCGTCCCTCAGGGGCTTCAGCGCCTCCAGACACTCAGCAAGCGTCCCCCAGCCTTGACCCAGCCACTGGGGTACAATTACGGAGGAGCTGCAGGGAGGGAAGGGGCCGACCTCGTAAGAGGAGTCGGTCTCCATCAAGGGGTCACCAGTAGAGGGAGGTGCTAAGACGTCTCTTTTTCCGGTTTTAAGGCCGTCCACACCTGCTGTGTTTGTTTGTTATGGTTTGGTTAGTCTCGCCGGGTTGCCACACAGTTATCTGTTAGCTTGTTAGTTATGATTTCTGTTGCCATTACGTTGTCATGCTGGAAGGAAGCACTTGTTTGAAAATAAAGAAAATGTTTTATTTACAATCGACCTGTACACTATTTACATTCATCGATGCCTTCTTAGGCTTACAGCAAACCGGAGGGCGCTGTTCGATTCACAGCCACCATTCCGTCCGAGGGGCCTAGAACCGAGTCCTTATGAGCCTCTGACGAACGGCCCTTCCAGTTTCTGGAGCCCTCCCATCTTCCTCCTCCTCCTCCTCCTGATCCTCCTCGCCCGCATGTTCCTCCTCCTCCTCCGCCTGCTCTGCTGGACCTTGAGGGTCGGCTGGCATTGGTTGGGTGCGTCGAATGGCCAGGTTGTGGAGCATGCAGCAGACAACAACGATGCGCGCCACATGCTCCGGCGAGTACTGTAGGGCGCCCCCCGAATGGTCTAGACAGCGGAAACGCTGCTTCAGCACACCAATTGTGTGCTCCACAATGTTCCTGGTGGCCTGAAGGCTGCTGTTGTAAAGCTCTTCTGCCGGGGTGGTGGGCAAACGGAGCGGGGTCATGAGCCATGGGCAGAGAGGATAGCCCTTGTCGCCCAGAAGCCAGCCTCGTGGGTGATCCGGGGCCTCAAAAAGGTCAGCCACTGAGGTCTGCGGCAGGATGAAGGCATCATGGCTGCTGCCAGGGAATTGTATGTTCACCGCCATGATCATCTGCCGGTGATCACAGACCAGCTGCACATTAAGGGAGTGGAAGCCCTTTCGGTTACGGAACTCCTCCGGATTTTGCAATGGCGCCCGCAAAGCCACGTGTGTACAATCAATGGCCCCCTGCACCATGGGGAAGTCCGCAATAGCCGCGAAGCCCTGTGCACGCTCCCCCTGCTTCTCCAGGGTCAGAGGGAAGGTGATGAAATCACGCCTCCTTTTGTAGAGGGCAGCTGTAACTTGCCGGATGCAGCAATGCACCGCAAATTGAGATATTAGAAATGTCCCCAGCTGCTGCCTGAAACGATCCGCTGGCATAAAAGTTGAGCACAACAGTCACTTTCACGGCCACCGACAGAGAGGTCCTGCAACGTATCCGCGGCTGCAGATCCCCAGCAAGCAGGTGGCACAGCTCAGTCACAACATCCTTACCAAATCTCAGGCGTCGCAGACACTGCTCCTCCGACATGGTAAGGTAGGAGACCTGCTGCCTGAAAACCCTGGCAGCGTATGGTCGGATTTGGCGACGTCCATTGGCCCTCCTCCTTCTGGCCAATCCCGGCCCTCTCTCCCTCTGTCTCTGTGCCCCTGCCAGCTGTTCAGCAAGGAACACAGCATCGGCGGCAGTTACACCGGCGGCAGTGAGTCAGGAGCAGCCCGACTAGAGCGGGCCTGTGTGGGAACGCAGCATCGGCGGCAGTTACATCAGCGGCAGTGAGTCAGGAGCAGCCCGACTAGAGCGGGCCTGTGTGGGAACACAGCATTGATGGCAGTTACACCGGCGGCAGTGAGTCAGGAGCAGCCCGACTAGAGCGGGCCTGTGTGGGAACACAGCATCGGCGGCAGTGAGTCAGGAGCAGCGTACCAATTCAACAGCAGGGGAGAGAGGTAAAAAGTAATCAAAGTGTGACGTCACCAGGAAGCAGGTAAGTGATTGGTTGGTGAGTATTTGGTTGGTGAGTATATCTCTTTTTTTTAAACTTTAACTCTGGTTTATAGTTTCTAAGGTCTCTCTGGTGTAGCAGGGACTGTTGGTAAACCAGTTAACTGTAGTGTAATTAGTGGGATTGATTGATTTAATTTAAATTCAATTAATTGAAGGGTAAGTCATGGCAGGAGAGCCGGGACCCGTGATCTGCTCCTCCTGCGATATGTGGGAACTCAGGAACACTTCCTGTGTCCCTGACAACTACATGTGCAGGAAGTGCATCCAGCTGCAGCTACTGACAGACCGCATTGCGGCGCTGGAGCTGCGATTGGACACATACTGGAGCGTTCACGATGCTCAGGACAACATTTACGGAGTTGGACACACCGCAGGTAGAGGTTGGACAGGAAGAAAGGGAACGGGTGACCAACAGGCAGAGTACTAGGTGCAGGCAGGTAGTGCAGGGGTCCCCTGTGGCCATCCTCCTCTCCAACAGATACACCACTTTGAGTACTGTTGGGGGGGATGGCTTATCAGAGGAAGGCAGCAGCAGCCAACTTCCTGGCACCAGGGGTGGCTCTGCTGCACAGAATGGGAGGAAAAAGAGGGGTAGAGCTATAGTAATAGGGGATTCAATTGTAAGGGGAATAGATAGGTGTTTCTGCGGCCGCAAACGAGACTCCAGGATGGTGTGTTGCCTCCCTGGTGCAAGGGTCAAGGATGTCTCCGAGCGACTCCAGAACATCTTGGAAGGGGAGGGTGAACAGCCAGTTGTCATGGTGCATATAGGCACCAACGATATAGGTAAAAAGCGGGATGAGGTCCTAAAAGCGGAGTATAGGGAGTTAGGAGATAAATTAAAAAAACAGGACCTCAAAGGTAGTAATCTCAGGATTGCTACCAGTGCCACGTGCTAGTCAGAGCAGAAATAGAAGGATACTTCAGATGAATATGTGGCTAGAGGAATGGTGCCAGGGGGAGGGATTCAAGTTCCTGGGACATTGGAACCGGTTCTGGGGGAGGTGGGACCAGTTCAAACCGGACGGTTTGCACCTGGGCAGGGCTGGAACCAATGTCCTAGGGGGAATGTTTGCTAGTGCTGTGGGGGAGGATTTAAACTAAAATGGCAGGGGGTTGGGAACCTGAGCAGGGAGACAGAGGAAAGGGAAACAAGGATAAAAGCAAAAGATAGGAAGGAGAAAAACAAAAGTGGCAGTCAGAGAAATCAACGGTTTAAATCAAACATGGCCACAGTAAATAATAATTCTAATAGGTCTAAGAGCGTTAAAAAAACAAGCCTGAAGGCTTTGTGTCTTAATGCGCGGAGCATTTGTAATAAGGTGGATGAATTGGCTGCGCAAATAGAAGTAAACAAATACGATTTGGTTGGGATTACGGAAACATGGCTCAAGGAAGGCCAGGACTGGGAACTCAACATCCAGGGGTATTTGATATTCAGGAAAGATAGGCAAAAAGGAAAGGGAGGTGGGGTAGCATTACTGGTTAAAGAAGGGATTAACACAATTGTAATGAAGGATATTAGCTCTGATGAGGTGGAATCTGTATGGGTACAACTGAGAAATACTAAGGGGAAAAAAACGTTAGTGGGAGTGGTTTATAGACCTCCAAACAGTAAGGCGGAGGTTGGGGATGGCATTAAAAGAGAAATTAAAGAAGCGTGCAATAAGGGCACAGCAGTCATCATGGGTGACTTTAATCTACATATAGATTGGGCCAACCAAATGAGTAACAATACTGTGGAGGAGGAATTCCTGGACTGTTTACGGGATGGTTTCCTGGACCAATATGTCGAGGAACCAACCAGAGATCAGGCCATCTTAGACTGGGTATTATGTAACGAGAAAGGATTAATTAGCAATCTTGTTGTAAGAGGCCCCTTGGGTTGGAGCGATCATAATATGATCGAATTCTTCATTAAGATGGAGAATGAAGTAGTTGACTCGGAGACTAGGGTCCTCAATTTAAATAAAGGAAACTATGATGGTCTGAGGAGCGAGTTGGGTAGGATTGATTGGGGAATGGCACTCAAAGGGTTGACGGTGGATAGCCAATGGCAAACATTCAAAGACCGAATGGATGAACTACAGAATTTGTTCATCCCAGTTTGGCATAAAAATGAAACAAAAAAGGTGACCCAACCGTGGCTAACAAGGGAAATTAGGGATAGCATAAGGTCCAAGGAGAGGGCATATAAATTGGCCAGAAAAAGCAATAATCCTGAGGATTGGGAGCAGTTTAGGATTCAACAAAGGAGGACAAAGGGATTAATTGAGAAAGGGAAAATAGAATATGAGAGTAAGCTTGCAGAGAACATAAAAACTGGCTGTAAAAGCTTTTATAGATATGTGAAGAGAAAAAGATTGGTGAAGTCAAGCGTAGGTCCCTTGCAGTCAGAATCAGGGGAATTTATAATGGGGAACAAAGAAATGGCTGACCAACTAAATACATATTTTGGTTCTGTCTTCACAAAGGAGGACACAAATAACCTCCCAGAGATGCCGGGGAACATAGGGTCTGATGAAAGGGTGGAACTGAAAGAAATCAGTATTTGTAGGGAAATGGTGTTAGGAAAATTGATGGGACTGAAGGCCGATAAATCCCCAGGGCCTGATAATCTACATCCCAGGGTACTTAAGGAAGTGGCCCTAGAAATAGTAGATGCATTGCTGGTCAGCTTCCAGAACTCGATAGACTCTGGAACGGTACCCATGGATTGGCGGGTAGCTAATGTTACCCCACTATTCAAAAAAGGCTTGACATCGGTAGTGGGGAAAATGCTAGAGTCCATTATAAAAGATGTAATAGCAGGGCACTTGGAAAGCAGTGACTGGATCGGACAAAGTCAACATGGATTTACAAAAGGTAAATCATGCTTGACTAATCTACTGGAATTTTTTGAGGATGTAACTGGTAAAATAGATAAGGGAGAACCAGTGGATGTGGTGTATTTGGGCTTTCAGAAGGCTTTCGATAAGGTCCCACATAAGAGATTAGCGTGCAAAATTAAGGCAAATGGGATTGGGGGCAAGGTATTGACTTGGATAGAGAACTGGTTGGCGGACAGAAAGCAAAGAGTTGGGATAAACGGGTCGTTTTCCGAGTGGCAGGCAGTGACTAGTGGGGTACCGCAAGGATCGGTCCTAGGACCCCAGCTGTTCACAATATATATTAATGATCTGGACGAGGGAATTGGATGTAATATCTCCAAATTTGCAGACGACACAAAGCTGGGGGGGGAGGGTATGCTGTGAGGAGGATGTCGTGAAACTCCAGCACGATTTGGACAGGTTGGGTGATTGGGCAGAAACATGGCAAATGCACTATAATGTGGATAAATGTGAGGTTATCCACTTTGGTGGCAAAAACAGGAAGGCAGATTATTATTTGAATGGTAATAGATTGGGAGAAGGGGAAGTGCAAAGAGACCTGGGTGTTCTTGTACACCAGTCGCTGAAGGTAAGCATGCAGGTGCAGCAGGCGGTTAAGAAGGCAAATGGTGTGTTGGCCTTCGTAGCAAGAGGGTTCGAGTACAAGAACAAGGATGTCTTGCTGCAGTTGTATAGGGCCTTGGTGAGACCACACCTTGAGTATTGTGTGCAGTTTTGGTCGCCTTACCGGAGGAAGGACGTTCTTGCCATGGAAGGGGTGCAGCGAAGATTCACCAGGCTGATACCTGGGATGGCAGGAATGACGTATGAGGAGAGATTGTGTCGATTGGGCTTATACTCACTGGAGTTTAGAAGATTGAGAGGGGATCTCATCGAAACCTATAAAATTCTGTCAGGCCTGGACAGACTAGATGCAGGAAGGATGTTTCTGATGGCCGGGGAGTCCAGAACCAGGGGTCATAGTCTAAGGATAAGTGGTAAGCCATTTAGGACTGAAATGAGGAGGAATTTCTTCACCCAGAGTGGTGAACCTGTGGAATTCTCTGCCACAGAGGGCGGTGGAGGCCAGTTCATTAAGTATATTCAAGAAAGAGTTGGATATATTTCTTAAGGCTAAAGGGATCAAGGGATATGGGGAGAAGGCAGGGACCGGGTACTGAATTTGGATGATCAGCCATGATCTCATTGAATGGTGGAGCAGGCTCGAAGGGCCGAATGGCCTACTCCTGCTCCTATCTTCTATGTTTCTATGTTTCTAAGGATAACGTGCCCTTCCAAAGCAGCTCCTATTATTCTGTCCGACGAATAAGACGCAGTCTGCTTTGAACAGGGCTGAAGGTCCCAAGGCTCCTCTGGCTCAATAACAACAAGTCTTTGCCACTGAAGGTCTGCAACTCTCTCCAGCAGCGAGCAGAATGGCCAGGCCAAATGGCTGCCGGTTTTATAGTAGTGCTGTCCCCTTTAAAGAGCGCCCCCCAAGTATGAGATGGACCTGGTAACGTTCCATCCAACTGTCACTAATAGCGCCAGGCGAAACGGAGGGGGGGGCGCCACTGAATTTCCGGTCCGGGGTGCCAAAAAGGCGTTGCACAATGAAATGACGTCATGATCTGGTTGTGCCCGCAAGCGGGCGCAAAGACTTAGCGCCGGCGCGTACAGGCTACTCAATATGGCCCGATACGCTAGGATCACCGCGCACGTCCGAAAATTGGGTAACGCCCCAAATCTCGTGCTCTTTAGGCGCTAATCGCTGGCGCAACCAACTGAATTTCTAGGCCAGTATCTCAGTGAGAGTGGGGAGTTGGATGGACACAGTATCTTAGTAAGGGTGGGGTGTTGGATGGACACAGTATCTCAGTGAGGGTGGGGAGTTGGATGGACACAGTATCTTAGTAAGGGTGGGGTGTTGGATGGACACAGTATCTCAGTGAGGGTGGGGAGTTGGATGGACACAGTATCTTAGTAAGGGTGGGGTGTTGGATGGACACAGTATCTCAGTGAGGGCGGGTAGTTGGATGGACACAGTATCTCAGTGAGGGTGGGGAGTTGGATGGACACATTATCTCAGTGAGGGTGGGGAGTTGGATGGACACAGTATCTCAGTGAGGGTGGGGAGTTGGATGGTTACAGTATCTCAGTGAGGGTGGGGACTTGGATGGACATAGTATCTTAGTAAGGGTGGGGTGTTGGATGGGCACAGTGTCTCAGTGAGGGTGGGGTGTTGGATGGACACAGTATCTCAGGGTGGGGTGTTGGATGGACACAGTATCTTAGTGAGGTTGGGGAGTTGGATGGACACAGTATCTTAGTGAGGGTGGGGAGTTGGTTGGGCACAGTATCTCAGTGAGGGTGGAGCGTTGGATGGACACAGTGGGGGTGATTTTCATTCAGAAGTCGGGAAGGAGGCGGAGCTACAACTTTCGGGTTTGTAGTCCCGCCTCCATTGAGATGTGGCCAATCCACGCGATTTTAACTTGATTGACATTGTTGAGCCCGCTTCGGGTGGCCATCCCGCGGGGAGCGCTCTGTTCCCTGGGTTGATCCGGCGGAATAGCTGGCAGATCCCTTGACGTCCCGGGTACGGCGTCATCCTCAGAGGAGCGCAGGGTGTCGGCATCATTGATGCAGGTCCCACCATCGATTGGGTCCGTGGGACCAGTTGGGCAGGGAGCCAGATCCCTAAGTGACACTGCGGATTCCCAGCCATTAGAGTACCGCACGTATGCGTACGTGGGATTGACATCCGTCAGTTCCACTTCGTTGACGAGGGGATCACTCTTACAGGATCGGACAAATCTTCGGAGCAGCACGGGGCCAGGAGCTGCCAACCATGATGGTAGGGACATCCCATGAGTGGAGCGACGCTGGAAGCCAAAGAATCATTCGTGAGGAGTAGCGTTGGTGGATGTAGAAAGAAGAGACCTGATGGAATGCAATGCGTCAGGGAGCATAGTTTCCCATTGCTGGTCTGATAGGTTGAGTGACCTCAGTGCAAGACGAACAGCGTTCCAAATGATAATGTTGTATCTCTCAATCTGTCCATTTCCAATAGGATGATACGGTGTCGTTCTACTTGTGGCGATTCCCCATTGGGAAAGATAACTTTTGAGATCGCTTGACATGAAGGAGGGACCCCGATCAGAGTGGATGAAATTGGCCGTGCTGCAAAGGGAAAAGACCTGATCGAGGCATTTGATCACTGTGGAAGTAAGCATATTGGAACAGGGGAAAGCAAAGGGAAAGCGTTGATATTCGTCCACCATAGTAAGCAAGTAGGTGTTTCGCATTGAGGAAGGCAGTGGTCCTTTAAAGTCAATGCTGAGTCACTGCATAGGCTGTGTAGCGTGTATGAGCGAGCCATCCGACGGACGGAAGAATTGCGATTTTAATTCCGCGCCAATTCTACAAGTGGAGCATATTTTTCTCACGTCTTCCGTTTAAAATGGGAGATTTTTAGATCGCACAAAGTGTAACATACGGGTAACGCCAGAATGGCATAAGTCAGTATGAAGATCCGCAAGAGTCGAAGTTGACATGGAAGAGCAGAATGCATGCGTGAGGGTATCCGGGGCCACATTCTCTTTGCCGGGTCGATAATGTATGGTGTAGCCAAAGGCGGCCAATTCCATCCTCCAGAATTGTATTTTGTTATTCTTGTTCTTAGTGCGTTTCCGGTTATCCAGCATAAAGGCCACAGAGCGCTGATCGGTTATAAGCGTGAAATGGCGACGAGCGAGAAAATTACTCCATTTATGTACTGCTTCGAGGATAGCCGTAGCCTCCTTCTCGGCAGGAGGATAATGGAGCTCGCTAACCTGCAAAGTTCTGGACAGAAATGCAACGGGTCGACCACCTTGATTCAAGGTAGCCGAGATCGCCACATCCGATGCATCGCACTCGATCACAAAAGGGAGATTTTCATCGATGGAATGAAGCGTGGCTTTTTCCAGTTGTTGCTTGAGGAGGTCGAAAGCTGAAATAGCCATTGCCTTCATCGGAAATGACTTTGTGTGAAGCAGGGGCTGGATCTTGTTGGAAAAGTGGGGTATCCACTTCGCATAATAGGCGAACATGCCGAGGGCCCGACGAAGAGAGCCGAGATTCGTAGGAGGGAGCTCCTGAAGCGGACGAATTCGCTCCGGATCCGGTTTGATGACACCATTGCCCACCCAGTAGCCAAGGATGTTGACTGATGGTACTGATTTCACAGATTTGGACTCATTTAAGGTTAAGTTGCGACGATGGAGAACGTCAAGAAATTTCTGGAGGTTGGCATCGTGCTCCTTCTGGTCATGACCAGCAATGGTGATATTATCCAGTTATGGAAAAGTGTCCGTTAAGTTCTCCTGTTTGACTAGGCTATCCATTGCCCATTGGAAGACGGCCACCCCATTGGTGACCCCAAATGGAAGGCGACAAAACTGGTAAAGCCGACCATTGGCCTCAAAGGCCATATACTTTTTGTCAGAGTCCTTTAACGGTACTTGATGGTATGCGCTCCTTAAGTCAAAAGTTGAAAATACCTTGTAGTTGGCAAGGTTATTGACCATGTCATCGATGCGTGGTAGTGGGTAGGCATCCAGGTCGGTATACTGGTTAATAATTTGCGAGTAATCGATGCAAAGACGTTTCTTGTGTTGCTTCAGAGGATTTTTAACAACAATGACTTGAGCCCGCCAGGAAGATGAACATGGCTCAATGATACCATCAGCTAGAAGGTGAGAGATCTCTGCCTCAATAAAGGATAGATCATCTTGGCTGAAACGTCATGATTTAGTGACTATGGGCTTACATCGGGGGGAAAGATTGGCAAACAAGGAGGGCTCGTCAAGTGAAGCCACCGAAAGCGCACAAAACGTTACTTTGGAAATAGTAAGCTCCGGTTTTGACCCTCCAAACTCAAAAGTGAGTCTTTTGTGCTGTGTCTGGAAATCCTGTCCCAGGAGCACATCACTGCATAGGTTTTTGAGCACCCCGAGCCGGGTGGAGGAATAAGTGTGGCTACTGAGAATAAGGTCGACAAGACAAAAGCCGGAAGAGTTGGTGGTCAGTGTCGTCAGAGCCATTGCAATTTCCCTGTCCGAGGGGTAAATACGCAGTTTTAACTTACTGACAGCCTGCTCACTGATGAAGCTGTCAGAGCTGCATGAGTCGATTAGTGCACTCAAAATGTGTCCATTTACCGAAACCTTCGTGGCTGCACGGGACAGGCTTTGGGGAAAAAACACCTGTGATGGGAGGAGGAGTAGTCTTACCCTTGACAGTTGTAACCTTAGTAGTAGCTCTTGGGGGAGGAGCAGTTTTATAGATAGCAGCTGTAACCTTAGTAGTGGCTCTTGGGGGAGGAGCAGTTTTATAGATAGCAGCTGCAAAACTAACAATGGCTCTTGACCGGTATACCTTAGAAAAGTGACCTTTCTTACTAACAGAGGCTTTTGACTGGCATACCTTAGAAAAGTGACTTTTCTTACTGCAATGACTGCAGGTTGCGTTACGAGCAGGACAACATTTCCTGTAGTGGAATGCACCTTCACAGAAGAAACACTTCCTTCCAGATTGCCAAGATGCCACTAGGGCAGGGTCATCATCAGTGAGGGCTTCTAGGGTAGGGTCGTCATCGGCTAAGATAGAGTAGTCATCAGTGAGGGCTTCCGCCCGAGGCCCATTGGAGGAGTCACCAAAAGTGATAGCAGCAGTCTGTGCACGCGGTATAAGATAGGCATCTGCATTTTTTTTGCTAAGTCCAGAGAACATGTCTGGTCATAGGCAGCTTGTAACTTGAGGGTTTTGTTCTCCAACAGACGCTGGCGTATGAAAGGAGATGCAATTCCGTTAATAAAGGAATCACGAATTAACTCCTCCTGGTACTGCTCAGCTGAGACAGCTTTGAGATTACAATCCTTGCTGAGCCTGCGAAGCTTTTGAAGGAATTAATCAAGTGATACCTCTGGTTGTTGTCAAGTTGTGGCCAGTAGATACCGAGCAAAAATGTTGTTTGGGGCCTTAACATATAGTTGCTGTAGTATTTGGATAGCGGAGTCATAGTCTACACAGTCTTCGATATAGTCAAACACATGAGGGGATACATAATTGGCAAGTATCTCTAACTTATCAGGAAGATTCTCACCACACACCCTGAAGAAGTTGCTGAAGGTACGATACCAGTGTTTCCATACTTTAGCCGTTGTAGGTGAATTCGGGTCCAGGTCTGGTTCCCTTCTACCGTTTGAGTCAGTTCCCAAAACCACTCAGAGCGTGGAGCAGTAAGCAGTCGATTAAACTGACGTAAGAAAACTACTAGGCATTTGGTCAGAGTATTAAACAAGGCTTTAATCGTCTGTTTCACAACATGGAAGTCTAGTTATCCTTCACTAGTTCCTGTTAACAAAATGTCCCTGAGCAAGCTGGTCCCATGCCCGAGTATTTAGACACTCCCTGGACAGCGCCACTAGCAGGCGGCCAAGTATACTTCATAAATCATTTCTACATGAATGGCACAATTTATGTCACACAGTATCTCAGTGAGGGTGGGGAGTTGGATGGACACTGTATCTCTGTGAGGGTGGGGAGTTGAATGGACACAGTATCTGTGTGAGGGTGGGGAGTGGGATGGACACAGTCACTGTGTGAGGGTGGGGAGTTGGATGGACACAGTATCTCAGTGAGGGTGGGAAGTTACATGGGCATAGTATCTAAGTGAGGGTGGGGAGTTGGATGGTTACAGTATCTCATTGAGGGTGGGGTGTAGGATGGACACATTATCTCAGTGAGGGTGGGGACTTGGATGGACACAGTATCGCAGTGAGGGTGGGCAGTTGGATGGACACAGTATCTCAGTGAGAGTGGGGTGTAGGATGGGCACAGTATCTCAGTGAGGGTGTGGAGTTGGATGGATACAGTATCTCAGTGAGGGTGGGGAATTGGATGGACACAGTATCTCTGTGAGGGTGGGAATTGGATGGACACAGTATCTCAGTGAGGGTGGGGAGTTGGATGGACACAGTATCTCAGTGAGGATGGAGGGTTGGATGGACATAGTTTCTTAGTGAGGGTGGGGTGTTGGATGGACACAGTATCTCAAGTGAGGGTGAGGTGTTGGATGGGCACAGTAACTCAGTGAGGGTGGGGAGTTAGATGGACACAGTATCTCAGTAAGGGAGGGGTGTTGGATGGACGAAGTATCTTAGTGAGGGTGGGGTGTTGGATGGACACAATATCTCAGTAAGGGAGGGGTGTTGGATGGACACAGTATCTCAGTGAGGGTGGGGTGTTGGATGGACACAGTATCTTAGTGAGGGTGGAGAGTTGGATGGACGAAATATCTTAGTGAGGGTGGTGAGTTGGATGGACACAGTATTGCAGTGAGAGTGGTGAGTTGGATGGTCACAGTATCTCAGTGAGGGTGGGGAGTTGGATGGACACAGTATCTGTGTGAGGGTGGGGAGTTGGATGGACACATTATCTCAGTGAGGGTGGGGAGTTGGATGGACACAGTATCTCAGTGAGGGTGGGGAGTTGGATGGACACAGTATCTGTGTGAGGGTGGGGTGTTGGATGGACACATTATCTCAGTGAGGGTGGGGAGTTGGATGGACACAGTATCTCAGTGAGGTTGGAAAGTTGGATGGACACAGTATCTCAGTGAGGGTGTGGAGTTGGATGGACACAGTATCTCAGTGAGGGTGGAGGGTCAAATGGACACAGAATCTCAGTGAGGGTGGGGAGTTGGATGGACGCAGTATCTCAGTGAGGGTGGGGCGTTGGATGGACACAGTGGCCTAGAAATTCAGTTGTTAGCGCCAGCCGCTAGCGCCTTAAGAGGGCGAGAAGTGGGCCGCAAAGCGGCTAGCGCCCGAGCGCGGTGCAATCTGCGCCTCTCGCGAACTTCAGTTAAGATTTAGCGCCGGCGCAAAACCGCAGCGCCCGCTCAGCTGCGCGCGCAGATCCTGACGTCATTTCATGGTGCAACGCCCTTGGTGCGCCCCGAACTGGAAATTCAGTGGCACTGGCCTATTGTGCGCCTGGCGCCCCTAGCGACTGGTAGAGGGGAACGGTTCCCTGCCGCTGCGGGGCGCGGGGGGTGCTATTTTAAGGGGACTCCTCCAGCATTATAAGTGGCAGCCATTTTGCTCCAGTCCTTCTGTGTGACAGACGGATATTTGGAGAGAGACAAAGGCAGAGAGCTTTCTGCTTTGACTCAGTGCTCGCACAGGTACTTCTGGCTTCAGGCCAGAGCTTTGCACTTGGATTTCACTTTCAGTGCCATAGCCTTGAGTCGCCACATTTAATGGGGGCTGCAATGGGTGGAAACGTTGGCTTTCTGCATTGCATTCAAAGGGCTCAGAGACGCCGTGAGAGAGTGCCAGTCATGGCCAGACGGAGAAGGGCTAACAGGCGTCGGCACAGGAGGCCTTACCCACTCAGGGTATACCGCCAGCAGTTCTCATATCTGAACATGTCTGAGGAGCAGTGTGTTCGGAGGCTGCGATTCAGATGGGAGGTGGTCACTGAGATCTGCCACCTGCTTCGCAGAGATCTGCAGCCACATCTGAGGAGCAGGACGTCTCTGTCAGTGGCAGTGAAGGTGACGGTGGCTCTCAACTTCTATACCACCGGCTCCTTCCAATCCGCTACTGAGGACATTGCCAACATCTCCCAGTTCACGGTACATTGCTGCATCCGCCAGGTGAACAATGCCCTTTTCAGAAGGAGACGTCAGTACATCTCCTTCCCCATGACCCTGGACAAGCAGCAAGAGCGTGCAATGGGATTTGGAAGAATAGCGGGCTTCCCCATGGTCCAGGGCGTAGAACTGATGAACCAGCAATGGTCAGGCCTTGCTTCAGGGCTGCAGTGTGCAGGGCATGGCAGCCAAACAAGTCGACCCTCCCACTTTGAGAGCTGACCGGCGCCAGCGTGTCTGCCTTCATTCAGAAACTCCCCGCACCTGCGCTGCGCCCGCCCTCGGTGGCAGCACCCCGGATCGCCGGCTTAGCGCCTTAAGATAGTCGTGCATCGCCTGCTTTAGCGCAGCTGCAACCTCTTCGGGCGATGCAAGTGAATATCGGCGAGGGTGGCACTAAGTTGTGCCGGGCGCAAATTTTAGCGACCGCCTGGCTGTAGCACCGCAAACGTGGCTATACTGAATTTCTAGGCCAGTATCTCAGTGAAGATGGAAAGCTGGATGGACTCAGTATCTCAGTGAAGGTGAGGTGTTGGATGGACACCGTATCTCAGTGAGGGTGGGGAGTTGGATGGACACATTATCTGTGTCAGGGTGGAGTGTCAAATGGACACAGTGGCCTAGAAACTAGGTTTGCCTCCGCCAGGGCTTTTGCGCCCGAAATTTTGCGCTCGCGATAATTGCCGCTGCACCCGCCAAAAATTCAGCTGCCCCGCGCCCAGACGGCTGCGGGTGCTAATGGAGGGTTTCAGCGCCTCGCTATGGGCGCTGAATGCAGGTTTGCGGTGCTAATCCCCCGCTGCGGCACCCGATGCGGTGCGGCAGGCTGGGGTACTGCAGGCCTCCTCCTTCTGTTAAGGAGGAGCTGCCTGCAGCCGACCGCTGACCGGTCGATTCGCCCGACAAATGAGCCCGGCACCTCGGAGAAGTGCCGGCCTCGCGGGCCACACACATCAGTGCCGCGGGGGGGTGGTGGAGGAGTCCGGGGAGGGAGGTGCGGGCAGGCGGCCGCCGGGAAAGCGGCCGGCCGCCGCTCCACCTTAATGCGCCGGCGCTAGGTGCTGCAACATCCCGTTGAACAATCGTTGGTTGCGGCTGCCACGGGCGAGGCGGCCGCAACTGAATTTGGGCGTCCGGCCGCGTTACCACGGCAACCGGGACACTGCGCACACCGATGACGTCATCGGTGCCGGCGCAGCGCTACCGGCTAACGCCGATGGTAGGGCCCAACGCAATTTCGATCGCGGCTATAATTCCGGCGCAAGGCCCTCTAACGCCTCTAATTGGGCGCTAACCCCACCGAATTTCTAGGCCAGTATCTCAGTGAGGGTGGGGTATTGGATGGACACCGTACCTCAGTGAGGGTGGAAAGTTGGTTGGACGCAGTATCTCAGAGAGGGTGGGGTGTTGGATGGACACAGTATCTCAGTGAGGGTGGCGAGTTGGATGGACACAGTATCTCAGTGAGGGTGGAAAGTTGGATGGACACAGTATCTCAGTGAGGGTGGGGTGTTCGATGGACACAGCATCTCAGTTAGGGTGGCGAGTTGGATGGACTCAGTATCTCAGTGAGGGTGGAGAGACGTATGGTCACAGTATCTCAGTGAGGGTGGAAAGCTGGACGGACACAGTATCTCAGTGAGGGTGGGGAGTTGGATGGACACAGTATCTCAGTGAGGGTGTGGAGTTGGATGGACACAGTATCTCAGTGAGGGTGGGGAGTTGGACGGACACAGTATCTCAGTGAGGGTGGGGAGTTGGATGGACGCATTATCTCAGTGAGGGTGGGGAGTTGGCTGGACACAGTATCTGTGTGAGGGTGTGGTGTATGTTGGACACTGTATCTCAGTGAGGGTGGAGAGTTGGATGGACACAGTATCACAGTGAGGGTGGGGAGTTGGATGGACACATTATCTCAGTGAGGGTGGGGAGTTGGATGGACACAGTATCTGTGTGAGAGTGGGGAGTTGGATGGACACATTATCTCAGTGAGGATGGAGAGTTGGATGGACACAGTATCTCTGAGTGTGGGGAGCTGGGTGGACGCAGTATCTTAGTGAGGGTGGGGTGTTGGATGGACACAGTATCTCAGTGAGGGTGGGGAGTTGGATGGACACAGTGTCTCAGTGAGGGTGGGGTGTTGGATGGACACAGTGTCTCAGTGAGGGTGGGGTGTTGGATGGACACAGTATCTTAGTGAGGGTGGGGAGTTGGATGGACACAGTGTCTCAGTGAGGGTGGGGTGTTGGATGGACACAGTATCTTAGTGAGGGTGGGGAGTTGGATGGACACAGTGTCTCAGTGAGGGTGGGGTGTTGGATGGACACAGTATCTTAGTGAGGGTGGGGTGTTGGATGGACACAGTATCTCAGTGAGGGTGGAGTGTTGGACGGACACAGTATCTCAATGAGGGTGGGGAGTTGGATGGACAGTATCTCAGTGAGGGTGGGGAGTTGGATCGACACAGTATCTAACTGAGGGTGGAGAGTTGGATCAACACAGTATCTCAGTGAGGGTGGGGAGTTGGATGGACAAAGTATCTCAGTGAGGGTGGGGAGTTGAATGGACAAAGTATCTCAGTAAGGGTGGGGTGTTGGATAGACACAGTATCTCAGTGAGGGTGGGGAGTTGGATGGACACATTATCGGTGAGGGTGGGGAGTCGGATGGACACAGTATCTCAGTGAGGGTGGGGAGTTCGATTAACACAGTATCTGTGTGAGGGTGGGGTGTATGATGGACAATGTATCTCAGTGCGGGTGGAGAGTTGGATGGACACAGTATCTCAGTGAGGGTGGAGTGTTGGATGGACACAGTGGCCCTGAAATGAGATTGGGGGCTTGCCGCGCGTGCAAGCCCCTGATCTGCACTCACCCTGCGCGCCGACATCTGAAGCCCGGGCCTGCTTGCATTTCCTTTCACAGGCCCGGCTCAGCTGTCGGCGCGCTGTGCTAACCTGATCCAGCGGCGTAGTTAGTGCGATGTGCCGGCTGGGATCAGGTGAGCACTGTGCAGCCAATCAGGGGAGGGGAAACTCATTCATGAGGAAGGTAGTGCAGAAATCCCCTGGGGTTGTCTCCCTTAGCAACAGGTTCACCGTCTTAGGTACTGTTGTCGGGGGGGGTGACGCATCGGGGGAAGGCACCAGCAGCCAGGCTCATGGCACCATGACTGGCTCTGTTGCAAAGAAGGGAGGGAAAAAGAGTGGCTGGGCTATAGTAATAGGGGATTCGATTGTAAGGGGAATAGATAGGGGTTTCTGTGGTCGCGACCGAGACTCCAGGATGGTATGTTGCCTCCCTGGTGCAAGGGTCAAGGATGTCTCGGCGCGGGTGCAGAACATTCTGGAGGGGGAGGGGGAACAGCCAGTTGTCGTGATACATGTTGGTACCAACGACGTAGCTAAAAAAAGGGAAGAGGTCCTACAAGTAGAATTTAGGGAGTTAGGAGCCAAGCTAAAAAGTAGGACCTCGAAGGTAGTAATCTCTGGATTACTACCAGTGCCACGTGCTAGTAAGAGTACAGAGAACAGGATAGTTAGGCTAAATACGTGGCTTGAGCAGTGGTGTAAGAGGGAGGGTTTTAAATTTTTGAGGCATTGGAACCAGTTTTGTGGTAGGTGTGACCTATACAAAAGGGACGGTCTACACCTGTGCAGAGATGGAACTGATGTTCTCGGGGTAATTTTTGATAAAGCAGTTCGGGAGCATTTAAACTAGTATGGCAGGGGGCTAGAAACCTATGTAGTGAAATAGAGGAAAGTGAAAGGCAGACAGAAATAAATGGTAAAAGGGTGAGGAACAAAAAACAAAGGGCCAAACTAATTCATAAAAAATGTGAGCATAAAAAAAGCCTGAGGGTTTTATACCTTAATGCGAGAAGCATCAGGAACAAGGTAGATGAATTAGCTGTGGAAATAGAGGTTAATAATTATGATCTAATTGGGATTACGGAAACATGGTTGCAGGGTGAGCAGGGCTGGGAGCTTAACATACAGGGGTATTCAGTATTTAGGAAGGATCGACAAAAAAGAAAGGGAGGAGGGGTAGCATTGCTAGTAAAAGAGGGGATAAATGCAATTGAAAAGAAGGATATTAACTCAGTTAATACAGAATCTATATGGGTGGAGCTAAGAAATAGCGAGGGGCGAAAAACATTAATAGGAGTGGTATATAGGCCTCCAAATAGTAAAATAGAGGTTAGGGAGGGCATCACGAGGGAAATTAGAGAAGCGTGCAATAAGAGCACAGCTGTCATCATAGGTGACTTTAACTTACATATAGATTGGACTAGCCTAATCAGTAAAAATAATGAGGAGGAGGAATTCCTTGAGTGTTTAAGGGATGGTTATCTGGATCAATATGTCGAGGAACCAACTCGGGAACAGGCTATATTGGACTGGGTACTGTGCAATGAGAAGGGACTAATCAGTAATCTTGTTGTACGGGGACCCTTGGGTCAGAGCGATCATAACATGATCGATTTCTCACTCGAAATGGAGAGCGAAGAAATTGACTCAGAGACTAAGGTCCTGAATTTAAACAAGGGGAATTATGATGCCATGAGACGGGAACTGAGTAGGTCTGATTGGACAACGTTCCTGGGAGGACTGGAGGTAGATAAACAATGGCAAACATTTAAAGATAGAATGACAAAATTGCAAAAATTGTTTATACCAATCTGGCATAAAAGGAAATCTAAAAAGGTGACTCAACCGTGGATAACAGGGGAAATTAGAGACAGCATAAAATCCAAAGATAGGGCGTATAAAATAGCCAAAAAAAGCGCCAGAGCGGAAGATTGGGAACAGTTTAAGATAGAGCAAAGGAGGGCAAAGGGCATGATCAAGAGGGGCAAAATAGCTTACGAAAACAAGCTGGCGGAAAATATAAAAACTAACTCCAAAAGCTTTTATAAATATATCAAAAGGAAAAGACTGGTGAAAACCAAAGTTGGTCCATTGCAGTCAGATACGGGGGAATATATAATGGGAAATAAGGAAATGGCAGATCAACTAAATGCATACTTTGGGTCAGTCTTTACGAAGGAAGACACAAAAAACCTCCCTGGGATATCGGGAAAAATAGGGACATTGGCAAAGGAGGAACTGACGCAAATCAATATCTCTAAGGATATGGTGTTAAGGAAGCTAAAGGGATTGAAGGTGGACAAATCCCCAGGGCCTGATAACATGCATCCTAGGGTACTGAAGGAGGTGGCCCTAGAGATAGCGGATGCACTAAGGATGATTTTTCAGAATTCATTAGACTCGGGAACAGTGCCGATGGATTGGAGGGTAGCTAACGTTACCCCACTATTCAAAAAGGGGGGTAGGGAAAAAGCAGGTAATTACAGACCTGTAAGCCTTACATCAGTTGTGGGCAAAATGCTGGAGTCCATCATTAAGGATGAAATAGCGGAGCACTTAGCAAATGGGGACAGGATAGGACAGAGTCAACATGGATTTACAAAGGGTAAATCGTGCTTGACTAATCTATTGGAATTTTTTGAGGGAGTAACTGGTAGAATAGATGGGGGAGAGCCAGTAGATGTGGTGTACCTGGACTTCCAAAAGGCCTTCGATAAGGTCCCACATAAAAGATTAGCATGGAAAATTGAGGCTCATGGGATAAAGGGGAAAGTTTTGGCGTGGATAGGGAACTGGCTGTCAGATAGAAAACAGAGAGTTGGAATAAACGGCTCATTTTCTGAATGGCAGGCAGTAACAAGTGGGGTACCACAGGGATCTGTCCTGGGCCCCCAGCTGTTCACAATTTACATTAATGACCTGGATCAGGGAGTCGGATGCAGCATTTCCAAATTTGCAGACGACACTAAACTAGGAGGGGGGGTGGGCTCAGAGGAAGAGACCAGGAAGCTCCAGAGCGATTTGGACAGACTGGGCGATTGGGCGGATAAATGGCAGATGCACTATAATGTGGACAAGTGCGAAGTTATCCACCTTGGGTGCAGGAACGGGAGGGCAAATTATTATTTAAATGGCAATAGATTGGGAGAGGGGGAAGTACAGAGAGACCTGGGTGTTCTTGTACACCAGTCACTGAAGGCGAGCATGCAGGTGCAACAGGCGGTCAAGAAGGCAAACGGTATGCTGGCCTTCATAGCAAAAGGGTTAGAATACAGGAACAGGGATACCTTGCTGCAGCTGTACAGGGCACTGGTGAGACCACACCTCGAGTACTGTGTACAGTTTTGGTCGCCTCATCTGAGGAAGGATGTTCTTGCCATGGAGGGGGTGCAGCGGCGATTCACCAGGCTGATACCAGGAATGGCGGGAATGACCTATGAGGAGAGACTATGTAGTTTAGGGATGTACACACTGGAGTTTAGAAGATTGAGAGGGGACCTCATAGAAGTGTATAAAATTCTGACAGGTCTAGACAGACTGGATGCAGAAGGAATGTTTCCCTTGGCGGGTGAGAACAGAACTAGAGGACATAATTTAAGGATAAGGGCTAAACCATTTAGGACAGAGATGAGGGGGAATTTCTTCACTCAGAGAGTGGTGAACCTGTGGAACTCATTGCCACAGAGGGCAGTGTACGCCAGCTCATTAAATATATTTAAGAGGGAATTAGATATATTTCTACGGGCAAAAGGGGTTAAGGGTTACGGAGAGAAGGCGGGGACGGGATACTGAATTAAAGGATCAGCCATGATCTCATCGAATGGCGGAGCAGGCACGAAGGGCCGAATGGCCTACTCCTGCTCCTATCTTCTATGTATCTATGTATCTATGAGTTTGACAGTAAGAGCTGTCAAACTCATGAAAAGTATGGGCTGCCAAAACACTACTTTAACTTTAACAAATTTAAAAAAACATCCCACTGATTATAATAACTATAAATAAGTTTATAAAAATGTTTTAAACAATTAATCAATTTTTTGAAAAAAATAAATTAAATAAAAATAGGGTCTAAAACTTAACTTACCATCCTGTAAATTCTTTAAAAATAACAAAGCTGTGGAAAAAAAATTTCTACATTGTACTAAAAGCCCACTTACCTGAAAAACTAAATACTTACGTCTTGTTTTTCTACGCATAAAGACTGGAGGCCTTTACACTCGCGCAACTTTGGAGAAAAAAAAAGGAATTTTACTGCGCACGCGCTGCCTGTGCAGTCGCGCGCGTTCTGCCTCTGAACCCCTTCGTTCAGAGGGTAGGAAATGCCGGTTTTCCCCGCATGCGCTGTGCATGCTGAAAACCGGCATTTCCTCCGGCCAGACGCGTGAGTACCCCAACCGTACTCACGCGTTGGGACAGGAA
The DNA here is from genome assembly GCF_052327205.1 of Somniosus microcephalus. Taxonomy (NCBI): domain Eukaryota; kingdom Metazoa; phylum Chordata; class Chondrichthyes; order Squaliformes; family Somniosidae; genus Somniosus; species Somniosus microcephalus. The sequence goes on along the minus strand of NC_140993.1, from coordinate 213,488,303 downwards.
TTACTGGCCCAATATCTCAGTGAGGGTGGATAGTTGGATGGACACAGTATCTGTGTGAGGGTGGGGTGTATAATGGACACAGTATCTCAGTGAGGGTGGGGAGTTGGACATGCACAGTATCTGTGTGAGGGTGGGGAGTTGGATGGACGCAGTATCTCAGCGAGGGTGGGGAGTTGGATGGTCACGTTATCTGTGTGAGGGTGGAGTGTCAAATGGAAACAGTATCTCAGTGAGGGTGGTAAGTTGGATGGATTCAGTATCTCAGTGAAGGTGGGGTGTTGGATGGACACCGTATTTCAGTGAGAGGGGGGTGTATGATGAACACAGTATCTCAGTGAGGGTGGGGTGTTGGATGGACACCGTACCTCAGTGAGGGTGGAAAGTTGGTTGGACACAGTATCTCAGTGAGGGTGGGGTGTTGGATGGACACAGTATCTCAGTGAGGGTGGGGAGTTGGATGGACACAGTATCTCAGTGAGTGTGGGGAGTTGGGTGGACACAGTATCTTAGTGAGGGTGTGGAGTTGGATGGACGCAGTATCTCAGTGAGGGTGGGGTGTTGGATGGATACAGTATCTTAGTCAGGCTGGGGTGTTGGATGGACACAGTATCTCAGTGAGGGTGGGGAGTTGGATGGACACAGTATCTTATTGAGGGTGGGGTGTTGGATGGACACAGTATCTCAGTGAGGGTTGGGAGTTGGATGGACACAGTATCTTAGTGAGGGTGGGCTGTTGGATGGACACAGTATCTCAGTGAGGGTAGAGTGTTGGACGGACACAGTATCTCAGTGAGGGTGGGGAGTTGGATGGACACAGTATCTAATTGAGGGTGGAGAGTTGGATGGACACAGTATCTCAGTGAGGGTGGGGAGTTGGATGGACAAAGTATCTCAGTGAGGGTGGGGAGTTGGATGGACAAAGTATCTCAGTAAGGGAGGGGTGTTGGATGGACACAGTATCTCAGTGAGGGTGGGGAGTTGGATGGACACATTATCTCGGTGAGGGTGGGGAGTTGGATGGACACAGTATCTCAGTGAGAGTGGGGAGTTGGATGGACACAGTATCTGAGTGAGTGTGGGGAGTTGGATGGACACATTATCGGTGAGGGTGGGGAGTTGGATGGACACAGTATCTCAGTAAGGGAGGGGTGTTGGATGGACACAGTATCTCAGTGAGGGTGGGGAGTTGGATTAACACAGTATCTGTGTGAGGGTGGGGTGTATGATGGACAATGTATCTCAGTGAGGGTGGAGAGTTGGATGGACACAGTATCTCAGTGAAGGTGGAGTGTTGGATGGACACAGTGGCCCTGAAATTAGATCGGGGGCTTGCCGCGCGTGCAAGCCCCCGATCTGCACTCACCCTGCGCGCCGACATCTGAAGCCCGGGCCTGTTTGCATTTCCTTTCACAGGCCCGGCTCAGCTGTCGGCGCGCTGTGCTAACCTGATCCAGCGGCGTAGTTAGTGCGATGTGCCGGCTGGGATCAGGTGAGCACTGTGCAGCCAATCAGGGGAGGGGAAACTCATTCATGAGTTTGACAGTAAGAGCTGTCAAACTCATGAAAAGTATGGGCTGCCAAAACACTACTTTAACTTTAACAAATTTTAAAAAACATCCCACTGATTATAATAACTATAAATAAGTTTAATAAAATGTTTTAAACAATTAATCAATTTTTTGAAAAAAATAAATTTTTTAAAAATAGGGTCTAAAACTAAACTTACCATCCTGTAAATTCTTTAAAAATAACAAACCTGTGGGAAAAAGAATTCTACATTGTACTAAAAGCCCACTTACCTGAAAAACTAAATACTTGCGTCTTGCTTTTCCACGCGTAAAGACCGGAGGCCTTTACACTCGCGCAACTTTGAAAAAAAAAGGAATTTTACTGCGCACGCGCTGCCTGTGCAGTCGCGCGCGTTCTGCCTCTGAACCCCTTCGTTCAGAGGGCAGGAAATGCCGGTTTTCCCCGCATGCGCTGTGCATGCTGAAAACCGGCATTTCCTCCGGCCAGACGCGTGAGTACCCCGACCGTACTCACGTGTTGGGACAGGAATTACTGGCCCAATATCTCAGTGAGGGTGGATAGTTGGATAGACACAGTATCTGTGTGAGGGTGGGGTGTATAATGGACACAGTATCTCAGTGAGGGTGGGGAGTTGGACATGCACAGTATCTGTGTGAGGGTGCGGAGTTGGATGGAGACAGTATCTCAGTGAGGTTGGAGGGTCAAATGGACACAGTATCTCAGTGAGAGTGGAGAGTTGGATGGACGCAGTATCTCAGCGAGGGTGGGGAGTTGGATGGTCACGTTATCTGTGTGAGGGTGGAGTGTCAAATGGACACAGTATCTCAGTGAGGGTGGGGAGTTGGATGGACACAGTATCTCAGTGAAGTGGTAAATTGGATGGACTCAGTATCTCAGTGAAGGTGGGGTGTTGGATGGACACTGTATTTCAGTGAGAGGGGGGTGTATGATGAACACAGTATCTCAGTGAGGGTGGGGTGTTGGATGGACACAGTGGCCCCGATTTTAGGGCAGCTGTCGGGCGGCTTCTCATGCGGCCGTGGTCCGGAAATCGCGGAAAAAGCGGGTCGGGACCCCCCTGCCTGATTCCCCACCCCGTCCGACTTTCGGACTGCCGTTTCCCCGCGCCCCGCTATAGTCCCGCCCGCCGCTGGCGGGACTGCGCGTCGCAGCACTAATCACCAATGATCACCTTGTTAAGAGTGATTTTCTGGCGCCGTTGCAACTTTGGGGCTTTCCCCACGTGAAACACGCCTGTGGGGAACCCCGCCGATGAGAGCTGGTGTGAAACCAGCTGGCTTGCTGAGGGCTGAAGACATTTAAATAGGCAGCCTTTGCAGGCTGCAGGACCTTGTTGACCAAGGCTTGGGGGAACTTTTTGAAGCCTTAGGAGCAGCTGCAGAAAGTTGGAGCCTCACACACTTCTCCAGTGTGAGCTCCTGGGAAGCCCCTTTCACCACTGTAACTCAGGACCTCCTCAACCAACGCATCTGCCAGAAGCATGGGAGGCCTTTGGTACCTTCCCTTCCTGGCATGAGGATCTCCAACAGCAGAGGAGACTGGAGCAACTCCAGCAACAGCAACACCAGCCGCACCAGCAGGAGCGGCAGGTTGCGGCTCAGCCACCTGGGGCAGCACAGGCCAGAAGGGGCCAGCAGATGGAAGGCCGTCGGCGCAGGAGATACCCCCCAAACAGGGCCTACAGACACAGGGTCAGCTACCTCAACATGACTGAGCAACAGTGCCAGAGGCGGCTCCGACTTTCGCGAGAGGTTGTGACTGACATCTGCGCAATGCTGCAGCAAGACCTGGAGCCCAGAGCAACAGGTCCACACTGCTTGCCAGTGGCCATCAAAGTCACCGCCGCACTCAACTTTTATGCCTCAGGCTCCTTCCAGGGATCAGCAGCAGACATCAGCGGCATCTCACAGGCGGCCGCACACACTTGCATCACACAGGTAACCGATGCCCTCTTTGCCCTCGCGCACAATCACATCCATTTCACCCGGGATCACGCAAGTGTGAGGGTGCGAGCACGTGGATTCGCACAGCTGGCAGACTTTCCAAGGGTGCAAGGCATCATTGACTGCACACGTGGCCCTTAGGGCACTCCACCGCAATCCAGGAGTTTTTGTCAACCGCAAGGGCTTCCACTCCCTTAACGTTCAGCTGGTGTGTGACCACAAGAAGGTGATTTTGCATGTTTGTGCCAAGTACCCTGGCAGCTGCCATGACTCCTTTATACTGCGCGAATCTACTGTGCCTCCGCTATTCAGTCCGCCAAACGAACTTCAAGGATGGCTGCTTGGAGACAAGGGATATGCCCTGCGCACTTGGGTAATGACGCCATTGAGGAGACCAGTCAGCGAAGCTGAGGAGCGGTACAACTCCAGCCACATGACCACCAGGTGCATAATCGAGCAAACCATCAGTTTGCTGAAGATGTGCTTCAGATGCCTCGATAGATCAGGTGGAGCCCTACAGTACTCATCAGCCAGGGTCTCCAAAATCATTGTGGTATGCTGTGTGCTTCACAACATGGCACAGCGTCGTGGCTTGCAGATTCCGCAGGACCAAGAGGCTCCTCACAGAGCCGCCTCGGATGAGGATGATGCTGAGGATGATCCTGAGGAGGAGGAGGAGGAGGTCAGAAACGAGCATCCTGCAGAGGCCCGCCAACCAGCGGCACCAGTGCGTGAGAACATTGCTGGGCGGAATGCAAGGAACGCACTCATCCTGGCCAGATTTGCGTAGTCTGATACATCAAACACTGCAGCCTCACTGCTTCTGAACTGACCATGGACATTGTCCCATGCCTGCACTTACCAACAACTTTGACCAGCTTGCAGTCATCTGCAATTTATCCTAAGGCCTCTATGTGACATCCCCATTCGCCAAATGACAGATGCCATAACTGCAGCAGCTGGCACCATAATTTTTATGCACAGGAAAATGGTGCCATTAAAACTACTTACAAGACTGGATGGTGGAATAGTTATGTGAATGTGAGCATTGAGAGAGACGGAATGGGTAAGGGTGCATGGATGTGACTGTGAAGTGGGATGTGGAAGAAGAGATTGCTGAAGCTGAGTGCTGTTGGGGAAAGGCAATGGGGATGAGGTTGAGGGTGATGGAAACTTCATACTTGCTTTCCCTGTGCGGTGAAGGTCATGGAAGCGCTTCCTGCACTGCAGCCAGGTGAAACGGGTGACATCCAGAGAGTTTACCCCTGCTGCCCCCTCCATCCAGGCAGCTGTGGACTCTTTGGGAGGCCTCTTCCTCCCTGAGCGAGGGTAGAGGACCTCCCTGTGGGCCCCTACCCCATCCACCAATGTCTGCAATGACGTCTCGTTTAAATTGCCCGCAACTCGGCCTCTGCCGCTGGCAGCAGCTGGTGCAGGCTCCTCTGCCATTGTGCAAGAGTGGTTGAGAAGCCTGCAGAGGTGGAGAAGCTTGCTGGACACTTTGAAAGCACCACGAATGATGACATCATAGTGTGGGGATTTCTGACTCGATTTAGACAATTAGCAAGGCTTCCCACATGCTGGGAATTAATTGGCCAATTGAGGGAAAATTGCGTGGGGCTGGCTGACACTTTTTTATGTGTGTCAGAAACCCCACATTCGGGGCAATCCGACCATTTCCCACACAAGCCGATAATCGGGCCCAGTATCTCAGTGAGAGTGGAGAGTTGGATGGACACAGTATCTCAGTGAGGGTGGGGAGTTGGATGGACACAGTATCTCAGTGACGGTGGAAAGTTAGATGGACACAGTATCTCAGTGAGGGTGGGGAGTTGGATTAACACAGTATCTGTGTGAGGGTGGGGAGTTGGATGGACACAGTATCTCAGTGTGGGTGGGTGTTGGATGGACACAGTATCTCAGTGAGGGTGTGGAGTTGGATGGACACACTATTTCAGTGAGGGTGGGGAGTTGGATGGACACAGTATCTCAGTGAGGGTGTGGACTTCGATGGCCACTGTATGTGTGTGAGGGTGGGGTGCTGGATGGACACAGTATCTCAGTGAGTGTGGGGAGTTTGATGGACACAGTAGCTCAGTGAGGGCGGGTGTTGGATGGACACAGTATCTCAGTGAGAGTGGGGAGTTTGATGGACAAAGTATCTCAGTGAGGGTGGGGAGTTGGATTAACACAGTATCTGTGTGAGGGTGGGTGTTGGATGGACACAGTATCTCAGTGAGAGTGGGGAGTTGGATGTACACAGTATTGCAGTGAGGGTGGGGAGTTAGATGGACACAGTATCTATGTGAGGGTGGGGAGTTGGATGGACGTAGTATCTCAGTGAGGGTGGGGAGTTGGATGGACACATGATCTCAGTGAGGGTGGGGAGTTGGATTAACACAGTATCTGTGTGAGGGTGGGGTGTTGGATGGACACAGTATCTCAGTGAGAGTGGTAAGTTGGATGGACTCAGTATCTCAGTGAAGGTGGGGTGTTGGATGGACACCGTATTTCAGTGAGAGGGGGTGTATGATGAACACAGTATCTCAGTGAGGGTGGGGTGTTGGATGGACACAGTATCTCAGTGAGGGTGGAGAGTTGGATGGACACAGTATCTCCGTGAGGGTGGCGAGTTGGATGGACACAGTATTTGTGTGAGGGTGGAGAGTTGTATGGACACAGTATCTCAGTGTGGGTGGGGAGTTGGATTAACACAGTATCTGTGTGAGGGTGGGGTGTTGGATGGACACCGTATCTCAGTGAGGGTGGGGAGTTAAATGGACACAGTATCTCAGTGAGGGTGGGGAGTTGGATGGACACAGTATCTCAGTGAGGGTGGCGAGTTGGATGGACACAGTATTTGTGTGAGGGTGGAGAGTTGTATGGACACAGTATCTCAGTGTGGGTGGGGAGTTGGATTAACACAGTATCTGTGTGAGGGTGGGGTGTTGGATGGACACCGTATCTCTGAGGGTGGGGAGTTAAATGGACACAGTATCTCAGTGAGGGTGGGGAGTTGGATGGACACATTATCTCGGTGAGGGTGTGGAGTTGGATAGACACAGTATCTCAGTGAGGGTGTGGAGTTGGATGGACACAGTATCTCAGGAGGCTGGGAATTGGATGGATACAGTATCTCGTGAGCGTGGGGAGTTGGATGGACACAATATCTGCGTGAGGGATGAGGGTTGGATGGACACAGTACCTCAGTGAGGGTGGGGAGTTGGATGGACACAGTATCTCAGTAAGGGTAGGGAGTTGGATGGGCACAGTACCTCAGTGAGGGTGGGGAGTTGGATGGACACAGTATCTCAGTGAGGGTGGGGAGTTGGATGGACACAGTATCTCAGTGAGGGTGTGGAGTTGGATGGCTACTGTATGTGTGTGAGGGTGGGGTGCTGGATGGACACAGTATCTCAGTGAGTGTGGGGAGTTGGATGGACACAATATCTCAGTGAGGGTGGGTGTTGGATGGACACAGTATCTCAGTGTGGATGGGTGTTGGATGGACACTGTATCTCAGTGTGGGTGAGTGTTGGATCGACACAGTATCTCAGTGTGGGTGGGTGTTGGATGGGCACAGTATCTCAGTGAGGGTGTGGAGTTGGATGGGCACTGTATGTGTGTGAGGGTGGGGAGTTGAATGGGCACTGTATGTGTGTGAGGGTGGGGAGTTGGATGGGCACTGTATGTCTGTGATGGTGTGGAGTTGGATGGGCACTGTATGTGTGTGAGGGTGTGGAGTTGGATGGGCACTGTATGTCAGTGTGGGTGGGTGTTGGATGGGCACAGTATCTCAGTGAGGGTGTGGAGTTGGATGGGCACTATGTGTGTGAGATTGGAGCGCTGGATGGATGCAGTATCTCAGTGATCTGGGTTCAGAAGTTGTAGAATACCTGTGTAAACTGGGACAAGCAGTGTTGGAATGCTAGAGCGTGATTGTTAAGGTAATTTTATGGTCTACTGGTTGAAAATCCAAATGTCAATTTCTTTTTCCTTTTAGAATTAAAAATCAGTCAATTGTCAAGTATAAAAATGCTTACATTTAAGCAGGATGCATAATTTGCAAAGTCAAAATGCAGTGTCCCCAGGCCCCAATAAATGCTCCACCTAATTTGCAACTTCTCCCTAAGCCTTTCACATAATGAGACTGTTTTCCCTGTAATACAAGTGGAGGAGTGTTGTGTTTACCCACAGGTTAAGGTACAAAGCCCATGAAACTACTTGGTTTCACGTATCAGGGCTGTTCTTGAGTTATCACCCTTTTCAGAGGCTGTGTCAGCTTTATTGAAGCTGTTGGTCAGCTTTTATGAGTTTCTAGATTGGCAGGTGTTTATCACGTTCCACACATTTAATTATGTCTTTCTGTACTTAACTCTGACAACATTCAATCGTATTCTTAACAGTTATTTATCCTGTTCTTTTTATATAGACAGCATTAATAGCTTCATAGCTCAAATTAGGACCTAGCGTCATCCTTATTGCTCTTCTCTGAGGCCTTTCCAGTGCATTCAGTACAGTCCTTTTCATGTGAGAACAAAACTGAATCTAGTTTCTCTCCCATCTCCCCGCATGGCCTCTCCGAGCTCATCTTGTTCATGAGACCCACCTCCTGCTCCATCGATCCTATTCCCACCAAGCTGCTGATCACCTACTTCAACTTCCTGGCTCTCATGTTAGCTGACATTGTTAACGATTCTCCCTCCTCAGGTACTGTCCCCCTCTCCTTCAAATCTGCCGTTATCAACCCTCTCCTCAAAAAACAGAAATGATGTGCCAGCTGTGGCTCAGTTGGTAGCACTCTTGCCTCGGAGTCAGAAGGTTGAGCATAAAAAACTACAGAGTGCTGCAGTGTTGGAGGTGCTGTCTCTCGAATGAGACGCTAAACCGAGGCTCCACCTGCCCTTTCACGTGGCATTACCCGAATAAGAGCGGGGGAGTTCGCCCCAGTCTCTCGGCCAATATCTATTTCTCAATCAACATAACAAAAACAGATTACTGTGCGCAAATTGGCTGCCGTGTTTCCTACATTACAACAGTGACTACACTTCAAAAGTACTTCATTGGCTGTAAAGCACTTTGGGATGTCCTGAGGACGTGAAGAGCACTACATAAATGCAAGTCTTTCTTTCTTTAATATTTCTTCCAATTAAATATTGTTTTCGGTCCCCGCCACAAACTTTGTTTCCTAGCCACCGACTCCATCCTCTCCCTGGCCAGTGCCTGAGGCTGAACGAGACTGTTTGCAACCTCTGTCTCCACTCTCCCTCAGTTAATGCACTGTCACTCCTACATAAGTCCTGCCACTAGTGGAACTGATTCCAGCCACTGTATACTTTCGGCACAAATTCTTGTTCTCACAATTCTTGCCCAGAATCATTGTTGAAGGCACTGAGGGGGAGGGCCTGATTCGTGTTAATTTATGTCAGCAAGTACTGACTGTCAGCATAAAACGCTGATGGTTGGCATGCACTTGTCAGCTAAGACTTCATTTGGACCATACACTATTCTTCCATGTAATAGCTTACCATAGTGGGCACTGTTGTAAATATGCACAATCGCAACTTCCAAAAGACAAGCTTTCCTTCAAAGATTTGCAGATCATTCACAGAATAATAGCCAATGCATTTTCAAAAACTGACACAAATTCCCCTCTTCTATTCTGTCAGTCTCTTTTCAGATGTAGAGATCTGATGGTGTGGTGCATTGCATTAAGTAAATGCCAGAGAGATCAGATTGCGATAAATGTAACATACAACAATGGGGATCAAAAACAGCTGCGGTGAGCAGATCATACCAAAGCCATTTACCTACAATCTGATTAGACATGAATTCAATTGAATTCTAATGACAAGATCCAAATGGAATTCCACAACTTCAGTGATGTAATATCCCTGCCCACTGTCAGGACAGTGGTTGGGCAATCACATATTCTTGGGAAAATTTCTGGGATTCAACATGAGGAGAATGATTGAAATCCCTGCAGTTTTGATCCAAGTCCTGTACTAGAGAGCAGGTAGGGTGGAAGCAGGAGAGCCTAGCTTAGCTCTGATGTTTGCTTTGCTGATGATAAAAATTGAAAGGGCAACCTTGATAAAACTAATACATAGTGCCTGCAAACCAGAGGATACAGAACCAAAGTAGAAAAATGGATTTCTATTTTAAAAACAGACTTCGAGAGCTCGTTATATAGGGTAGGTTTTCCAATTCTCGCCTATGGTGAGGTATCTCCTATACTCAGGCGGGCATACTGCTCATGATTTTCTAATGGCGTTCACGGTTTCCGAGGTATCTCGCCATAGGTGAGGGCTTAGAAAATCTACCCTTATATTTATCAAATTTCCAGACAACCCACTCAAGAACCCACTCAAGTCCAGATCAAAACTTGGCTGGTAGTAAATCTACCTCTATTGCATTTGTTATAGAAGCGTTATCACCTGACTACTTAAGTGAGAATTCCCGGTGCAGTGTTCTGAATGTCATACAGTTTACACTGTCCGTGTGAAAATTGTCAAGAAGAGAAAAAAGCTGGCTTGCCCTTCCCTGTTTTCAGGTCTTGCTGGACCATGTATCATTCTCTGGCCCAGAGTATGGAGACGCAGTATGCTACCAGACCTTTGTCAATGCTACTTTTCGGTAGGCTGTTCGAAGTTTTACGATAGTGATCCAGTGTGAATTGCTCACCAGGTTTCCCTACCTCCCTGCTCAGCAACTCCACAAACCTCAGTGACCCATCATACAAGATGATGGCCACAATATCCATTTGATCAATAGGCCCTACATTCCAATCCATAGAGTGTAAGTAAGGGTATATTTCTGCTAGGATTATCTGCTTTTGTGAGAAATTATTTATTTAAATTTGCTATTGGCATAAAGCAGGCATTTTCATCTGAAATTATGGTTTCTGGTGGCAGTGAAGCTGAGGACATACACAAGGACCAGGATGGAACTATGGCCCATTATTTCTACTAAATAAACTCTTGTCCCTGATTGCAGACAAGTATACGGCTGGAGTTGGGGACAATATTACAGCCATTTTTTTAAGCCCACTTTTTAGTTGGTTTCAATGATCACCCGATGCCAAGAGGTGGTAATTTCACCATCCACCTGAGAACCAGGCCTGTAGAGCATTATACTGTCTTATGACAACCAGTGTCTACCTCTAGAGGCCTTTTAAATATCTGCACAGCTCAAAAGTAGCATCTAGTGGCAGTAACACAGCCTACAGCACTTGTGGAATCGCACTTTGGGCTGATTTTCCAAGTTGGTGCTTCTGGCGGGGATCCGCCAATGTATATTAGTAAATGGCGGATGCGATGTCCACGATTTTCCATCCACTTACAGCAATGGACAGAAAATAGTGGGCAGCGGCTTGTGATTTCCCAATATGCAGGCTCTCCTGGATGAAGTGCAAACTTGGAAAGTCGACCCTGTTGCCTCAGGATTTTGATGCAGGTCTTTTTTTCCCATATTTCCACAAATGGTGTTCAACACCCTGACAAAGCAAAAAGAAGCTTGTGACGCTCTTTAGATGTCTGAGCTACCAGCTCACTGTACTGTGGTGCTGTTCAGTGTGTAACAAGTTGTACCATTCAATGCACTTATGAGAAGCAAAACTAAATCCAAGCAAAATGCACCATTTTACCATCACACTGAAACCATTAGGTTATGGTTTAAAAAGTTATGCACTTGGAAAAATGTTTTCTGTGTGCAATGCTTCACTAAAGCTGAGAGATTTCTGTTGGCGATATTAACACTTTGGACAGGGTTCTGTGCTCAACAGAAAGTGAATTAAACAGAAACCCATTAAAGTGAATCGGTGGAAAATTGCATGGTAACAAGCACAGGAATAGAAAACCCTGGCTTTAATGGCTTTAACCATGATTTAAAATAAGCAAGTTAACACTTGCATTAAAGTAGTGGACAGAGGGAAATTATATGAATGTGTTACTATTGCCAACAGCAATTTCTAGGAATAAGGAGAGGTTAATGATTTTATCCGGGACTCCAACAGAGCGGGCTCTGTTACGCATGTATATTATTATAGCCAAAAAGTCATTTGGTAAAGCTCATTTTCAATAACTATTGCATCTATTCCCTGGGCTCCCAGAAAACTCCCTAGTTGTGTTCACAGAACTGACCGAAGGAATCAAGAAAGTTTGTTGCAAATGTGGATTTTAGCTTCCAGTCCATCAATTTGCAGAGCATTGATATCATGATTGACAGACTGGAGTGGGGGAAGTAGAGAAATAAGTAATCATTTCAAGTTTGATTCAGCAAACTCAGTCACAACACAGAGAACGAATTTACATTCCAATACTGGTTCCTTATTTGGAGAACTTAAAGAATTTAAGACCATCAGCTTTAAAGTGTGTACAGCACGATGTTTGGTCAGATAGCCATATATTTAAAGGAGCCGTATATCTTTGGCAGGACTTATGAGCAGGAAAATCACTAACTTTATGATTCCACAGCCAACATTTTGCCAAGTTAATGGTACCCAGCATTTCCTTTAACGGCATATTAAAAACAGAGAAGTACTCTCGTACTCTGCCAGGGCTCCCCAGTCTCATCCCTATTCCCTAGGCAACTTGTTCATCCAATAACAACTTGTATTTATATAGCGCCTTTAACGTAGTAAAACGTCCCCAGGCGCTACACGGGAGTATTTTAAGACAAAAAATTTGACAAGGATTGATGTGATAGGCTTACAACTACATCTGTTTCTGTACCCACCCCAGACACAAGACCCACTGGGCTGTGGGTGTTCTACACAAACCATTAAAAAAAAATGATCTAAAAATAAACATTTTTCTCCAACATCGTTTGGAGGAATAAGGTTAAATACCAGTTTTAAAATGTAATTAAAACATCCTGCTGCTTTAAGTGTAGTACAGTGTTATTATCTTATTAGAGTCGCTTATTACTGTCTGCTTTGTGGGTCTGGTAATACAAACCTACAAGCTAATTCCTATTGCTTTGTTTATGATAATAATAGAAACAATACAGTGAGCAACTTTGTAACTCAGCACTGTAATGCAATATCTTCCACTCATATGATTGATAACATATGTTTGCTTTATTTCAATCCATGCCATGTACTGTAATTGATTACTGCATTTGCTAACATCAGTCAGCTGCGATTTTATTTTTATTTTAAGAATAATTTGACATATATTATATATAAAACAATAGTCTGCAGTAAAAAAAATGAAGTTTCACAAATCTTGGTTACCCGTTGATATAAACTGCACCGACTATTCTTGGGGCGTAAATGATGCCTTCTATATAAACACTGGCTGAGGAATGCAAAACACAAAACGAAAAAGTCACAAAAACACACACCAATTCTCTTAAAAAGAATCTAAGGGTGTTTAATTAGAGAAATTATTCTTCACACCTCTTGCCCCTCCTGTACAATGTGCAGGCGATTTCCCTGCGACTACTCCTGCTATGAGTTGGGATGTTTGCTGCCAGGACATGGGAGTGATTATTTTACAATGGATAAGCTTAGTTCTAGTTGTCACACTGGGCTCTTCAGCCCCTGACTGCATGTGATTGGCCAGCCTCGAGCCAAGGACTTGACTCATCTATTTTAGGTAGGTAGTTGCCCAGACAATTGGAGTAACCAAACGATCCGTACCTGTCTGAACCCAATGTATTAAAAGTAAGAAATGTGTTGCTGTTTCTCTGCATAGGATTATTAGTTTGTCCAGACATGATGGCCGATCAATTTGATCGTGCCTGAAAATGGGCCACACGGTGGGGGGAGGGGGCGCTGCATGCACCTGTTCACGTGAGCACAAGGACAACATGAAGTTCACGCAGGGAGCTCATTATAATGAGCCTGGATATAGCCAGTGCTACCCACGCGCTGCTTATTGGCTGCATGCCTGTTTGGGGGGGGGGGGGCAGGAAATGGGGCTTCACTGACGCCACTGAAAGGCAGCCAGCATCACTTCAAGGGAGGTTCTCTCTGGTTACAGACAGCAGTGAAATGGTGTTTTTCAAAAGGGCTAAAAGAGGTACAGAGCAGGCACCCAGATTTGCCACCCACCCCCCTCCCACACCCACCCCCAGGGGCCAGAAAGCCCGCTAGGCAAAACCTCCACCACTAGTGGGAAGAGGTCACTGAGAAGGTCAATGCCAGGGGCTAACTCTTGTCCCTCTCTTTCCTTTTAGGTGCTGAAAATTTCAAGGCCCCTGTTCCACTTCAAGAAGAGGAAGCCAGCCTTCTTGAAGAAGCAGTATGACCTGAGCAGACTCTATCATGCGCCAGCTCAGAGACTGGCACCAAATGTACTTTAGAGAGTAGGCTAGAGGAGGGGTCTTCAGGTGCGTCTTCAGGCAGTGCTGCCCATACGGTTCAATTTGTGGCTTTAGCAGGTGACACAGCTCTGTGACAGCCTCCTTGGTGAAGTGAAGGCACCTCATACATTGCTCCTCGGTGAAGTGGCGGTATAAGAAGTGCTCCCTGAAGACCCGCTGTGGGTATGCCGTCCTGCGCCATGCCCTCCTCTTCCCTCCTCTCCCAGCTGCTCCAGCTCTCTCCTGTCTTCTTCGCTGCTCCCCTCCTCCTCCAGCCCCAAAGGCAGCCCTACCAAGCCACCCTTAACTGCAATAAAACTGTTTTCAAAGCAGACAAAAGCAGTCTAGCACCAACAAAAAATTGTTAGCAGAAGTCAGAATTGAGTTTTTGAACACAGTAAATAACCAAATAAAAGGCCAGAAATTAACCAGCAGCCTAAGAAGACAAACCAGCAATGAAGCTGTATGGAGTGGCTGAGAGCTTTAACTAGCACTCCTGCAGAGTCCTTGCTGCCTGTTAGTGTCATGGTTTTCTGGGCGAGTTTATCATGTGGCGAGGCTGGCAGTGGAGAAGACCAATTTCAAAACAGGGTCTTACAACTCGCATAGGACCCTGATTTAAATATTCTAATGAGCAATTTAATAATTCCAGTGTACACCCTGCATGCCTATGGAGAAGAAGCCTGATCCAATGTGGTGGGCGGCACTTTTCCAGCATGGAATAAACATGCGTGCGCTTAGGCACCTGCTCTACGTCTGTAAAACAGGTGCCGCGCAATCGAACTTCTAGGCCACTGGCTCTTCCATTCTTTCCTCTCTCAGCCCTCCCTATCTCCACAGCTGATCTTCCAAAGGCCTAGCTCCATGGCCATTCCTGACTCCACAGCTGATCGTCCTAATTCTTGACTCCCCAACCCTTCTCGACCTCCTATTTTGTATCGCAGCTCTCTCCAACTCCACAGGTGATTCACTCCCCACCGCCCTACCTGAATCTGGAAACCCCAACTTTCCTCTACATTACATTTCACACAGGGCAATGATACCCACTCAGGACGGAGAAACGTGTGCTGCAGCAGCCTAATATAAGTGACTGGCACTGTACTTCATCCTGTGATTGCATCCTCACGTCAAACCTTTAATTTTACTGTGATGACAAGTATTAGGATCATTATTTGATTTGATGATTTCTTAAAGGAGAAAACCTAAATAAAAGCACTGGATGAAATACAAGTTATATTTTATGAAACTTCCATTAATCTGAATAAAACACAGGAGTCCAAACAAAATATTAGCCCCCGTGAAATATAGAAAACCACAATGAACATCAATATTTGATGGAAATTACACTATGCTCCTAAACATGGCTGCAGCTTGCAAAATAGTCCATTCGATGTTCTATGTCCTCTTCACAACAGCAAGGCAAACTAAAAGTATGCTTTAGGTAGGAGGATTTGCCAATACATGCGTATTAAGAGTTAGAATTGATTATTGGCGATTACCAGCCATACAAACTTATCATTATTGAACAAACAAATGAACCTATTGTCAATCATCTCTTCTCTGCAGTGATTACTTATTGTTGTTGGTGAAACTCATTTGCTGGGTGCTCGCACCGCCACAGAAAACTATTTAATCTCAATGTGTCCATCACTTGTGTTTTATGTGGCTTGCAAACTTCTACTCCAGTGAAAATGGGGAGATTGTTGAAATCCTCCTGCAAAGTACCTGATAAAAGAATGAAGGGTTTTTACATTTCCTCAAAACAATAGAGGAATTAAAGAGAAACAAAAGGCCAGCTGCTTCAGAAAAGCACTCATAAAAGAGCCCAGCTACAGCGGACTACAGATAATTCAACTATGACGTTCCTCATGTTTTAGTTTATTTTTTTGTCAAATGTTAATTAAAAGCTTGTTCATTAAATAAAAATTTCTAGCTGGAAGGTTTATGAAACAACTTGAGAATCTGCGATTCTGGAAAAACTTAACGCTTTCCCATTTGGAGTTGTCTTGTGGATCTGTTTATGTTTTTTCAAATATTTTTTATATATATATATACACACATGCTAATTTCATATAAAATGTGTGTGCACGCATGCTTATAAGAGAAATATGACTGGATAAACTGCATGATAGTATTTGACAGTAGGATGTGCTATAAGTTGAGGTCTAGCAGTGAAGAACACTAAGGTAGAGAGTACTAGAATGGAGCACGCGACAACAGGTGCTTCTTAGAATGGCT
Organism: Somniosus microcephalus; assembly: GCF_052327205.1. Lineage (NCBI taxonomy): Eukaryota > Metazoa > Chordata > Chondrichthyes > Squaliformes > Somniosidae > Somniosus > Somniosus microcephalus. The sequence goes on along the minus strand of NC_140993.1, from coordinate 213,472,263 downwards.
TTTGCTTTGGAAGGGGGGGCGTCTGACAGTGAATTATGCTACCTAACGGGGTCAGGAAAACTATGTTAGAGTAGTCTGAAAGTGCACTGTACTACAAGATGGGATGTGAGCGTGGCAAAAGCTATAGGAGCGAGGATAGGCAGTTGCAATAGAGGGATATGCTACACAGCATCTGACAATAAAGTGGACTAAAAAAGTGAGTTGAGAGTAGGGGGATCCAAGAGTGGAAAATACTACAAGTAGGGTGGGAGTACCATGGAGAGAGTCATAGAATGCCAAAGGATGAAGCCTTAAAGTGGGCTGTGATATGGTGGGAGTCCGATTGTTGGTGTACTACAGAGGAATTATAGAGTGTTACAGGATAGGGGTCAGAGAGTGGAGTGTGTTACAGGACAGGGGCCAGAGAGTGAGCGTGTTACAGGATGAGGGTCAGAGAGTGAGTGTGTTACAGGACAGGGATCAGAGAGTGAGTGTGTTACAGGACGGAGGTCAGAGAGTGGAGCTGAATTCCAGAAGTGAGAGTGACTGCCCTTGACATCAAGACAGCATCCAACCGAGTGTGGCACCAAGGAGCCCTAGTAAAACTGAAGTCAATGGGGATCAGGAGGAAAACACTCCAGTGGCAAGAGTCATACCTAACACAAAGGAAGATGGTTGTGGTTGTTGGAGGCCAATCATCTCAGCCCCAGGACATTGCTGCAGGAGTTCCTCAGGGCAGCGTCCTAGGCCCAACCATTTCAGCTTGTTCATCAATGACTTTCCTTCCATCATAAGGTCAGAAATGGGAATGCTCGCTGATGATTGCAGTATTCAATTCCATTCGCAATTCCTCAGATAATGAAGCAGTCGATGCCCGCATCCAGGCTTGGGCTGATAAATGGCAAGTAACATTCGCACCACACAAGTGTCAGGCAATGACCATCTCCGACAAGAGGACCTAACTACTTCCCCTTGGCATTCAACGACATTATCGACGAATCCCCCACCATCAACATCCTGGGGGTCACCATTGACCAGAAACTTAACTGGATCAGTCACATAAATACCGTGTCTACTAGAGCAGGTCAGAGGCTGGGTAATCTGCAGCGAGTGGCTCACCTCATGACTCACCAAAGCCTCTCCATCACCTACAAGACACAAGTCAGGAGTGTGATGGAATACTCTCCACTTGCCTGGATGGGCGCAATTGCAACAACACTCAGGAAGCTTGACACTCATCCAAGACGAAGCAGTCTGCTTGATCAGCACCCCATCCACCACCGTAAACATTCAATCCCTCCACCACCGGTGCACCGTGTCTGCAGTGTGTACCATCTACAAGATGCACTGCAGCAACTCACCAAGGCTTCTTCAACAGCACCTCCCAAACCCATTTCCTCTACCACCTAGAAGGACAAGGACAGCAGACGCATGGGAAAATCATCACCTCCAAGACTCACACCATCCTGACTTGGAAATATATTGTTGCTGGGTCAAAATCCTGGAACTCCCTCCCTAACAGCACTGTGGGAATACTTTCACCACAGGGACTGCAGCGTTCAAGAAGGGTGGTCACACCGCCACCTTCTCAACGGCAACTAGGAATTGGCAATAAATTGTGGCCTTGCTAGCGACGTACACATCCCAAGAATGAATTGAAAAAAACACCTAAACAGATTATCTGGTCTTTATCTCATTGCTGTGTGCACATTGGCTGCCGTGTTTCCCTATATTACAACAGTGACTAAACTTCAAAAGTACTTCATTGGCTGTAAAGAGCTTTGGGATATCCTGAGGTTGTGAAAGGCATTATATAAATTGTAAGCTGCAGGGTTCTCAAAATTCCCACACTCCCCAAGTTACAGATCAAGGGACCCTGTTTTGGACAAGTTATTGAAAACAAGGTACCCAAAATGGCTTCTGTAAACCTCGTGACCAATATTGACAGGGTTTTTAAAAGCAAGGCTCTGCCAACAAGCAGGCCCGGAGATGAAATATTAAAATGCAGGAATCTGTGGCCAGAGACTCTTTGGAGCCCAGCCAGACAAAGTAAACACAGAATGCGCATTTATTTGACTCGAATCGAATCAATTTAGAATAGGCCCATAATTGTGGCCATTAGCTTTCTGCATGTTTAATCGATAACAGCTCACAGTAGCCATCAAGGTAGGATGGGGACAATCAAGTCTTATCCATGACAAAGCAACCAGGACATCGGGGCCATTAGACCCGGAGATCACCACTCCTAAAGTAGTTAAAATAAATGGTTGTAATCATTTAAAACAGCCCGCCAAAAGTTAAACAATGGACTGACCTGATTTGGCACGCAGATAAGGAGTTGGAGAAATGGGTATAATTGGAGGCCCATCAGTAGCAATCGCTCTCTTACTCTTGCTCTTGAGTTTGACTCTTGCCGGTGGCCTTGGGCTGCTGCCACTCGTACTCGCACCCTGGCCTTGTGGCGGGCTCTCTTCTCACTCCCCGCACCGCTCAACAACCGAGGACGCCCATTACACCAGGGCCAAGCGCGGGAGGAGAACGAGACCAGAGTTCAATACCACACCGGACACACAGGCCACAAAGGGGTGAGACGAGACGAGACGAAGAAGAAGGTAACCGATAAAAGCAGAGAAGGGCAGCGAAAGACGCATTGGTAAAAACCGAACGCCTAGTTATAAGCTGGCGTTTGGGGAAGAAATTAGCAGTGTATGTATGGACAGTGAGAATAAGTTGGCGTTTTGAACACTGCGAATAAGCTGCCGTTAGACGCAGGTGTCCACGCCGCAATGAATATACTGGCGTTCAAAGGATGGGTAGTAAAATCGAATAAGCGGTGAAGACCGCCAACCGACCCCCAACCACAACATTACCGCCGACGACCGCCCGAGGGAGAAGAAGAAGAAAACCCATCGCGACGAGACGACGACGGTAGCTGAGGAGAGGGAGGGTGTGTCGCAGCAACAACTCCAGCGCCGCGCCCTGAGACCACGTGGCAACGGGGTACCCCAAAGGACAGCAGAACCAAACCTCAAAACTCACAACCGTTAAAGCAACCAGTATAGGGGGTGGGATAAGGATAAGGGGATTGTTAATGTAGTTGTTTTTCCCTCGATGTGCCGTGTGTTTCCCATTCCCATATAAGTATAATTATTGCATATGCCTGTATTTTTCATACTAGTAATTTTCCATAAGATTGTTGTATTCTGCTTTTAATAAAATCTTGGTTTTCTTATACCAAACCACTTGTCTACTCGATTTTCTGCATCGCCGCCTGTACCTAAGTCCGGTGTCTAGAACCCAGGGGTGTGGGAGCGATTCGAACCGCTCAAGGGACAGTCAGAGGCGAAGCTGACTGGGCGCATGCGCCACACGCCACCCCCTATAAAATGCAAGTCTTTTCCTTTTACTACAAGAGGGATCTGAGGTGGCATGTTCTACACATGGGATTCTAAGCTGGGAACAATCCAGGAAGGAGTCTCGGGATGAGTAACCTTGTGAAAGCGATTCTGGGAGTGGAGGGACTGCTGCCCATGTGCCTTTGGACACTGATTTGGTTGATGATTGAGATCTTCCAAATACCACGCAGATATATCAGTATAGAAATGCATGCTGTCACTTACAACACATATACTGCTAAACTGTGTAAATGCTATATCCAAAGATCACCTCCATTCATTTATTTATTTTTCAAGCTATAACTTTTTGAAGTATTCATATCTACCAGGCTCCTCTGTGGAGCCATCAGTGGAGAGTGGGTGCAAGTCATAGGGATACCTCTGGTAAGCAATCAGTTCTTATCATTGGTGTTAATGAGATGTGTTCAGAGACCAATCATGGGGTAACTTTGGTTCTTTACAATGCAGGTTTAGTAAATAGTTGGTGAAGACTTGGACAATCCATGATCAATTCCAAAATAGACTGATCCAAGAGACGCCAGTGATAAGAAGCGCAGACACTCCAATGGATTCCATCTTGTGTCAACACAGTACAATTGTCCAAGAAAATTGAGGCTAAGCACAAAGAACGCACTAAATAAGGATATATTAGCTAGCAATAGTTTTTAAATAAATAAATATAGGGAGGAGAGCAACAGTTAAATATTTACTGAAAAAACATTAGTCTATAGAATAAAGAAAAATGATATACAATATATTGCACAGACAAATACTAAACTAGCCAACATAAAGAAAAAGCAAAATACTGCAGATGTTGGAAATTTAAAACAAAAACAGAAAATACGGGAAACACTCAGCGGGTCAGGCAGCCTCTGTTGAGAGAACACTAGTTGATGTCTTTGATATGAAGCCCTTCCTCAGCACTCGAGTTCTAAGAAAGGATTCAATATCCGAAATGTTGACTTGTGTTCTCACGATAGATGCTGCCTGATCTCATAAGTGTTTCCAGCATTTATGTTTATGTAGTAAACTGTATAAACTATAATTAATAATTAACTAACACTAAACTCTACAAACTATAATCAACTAACTCAATGGTACAAATGCATATACTAAGCTATGCATTCTAAACTATGCACACAAACCGCATAAGCACAAAAAATATACACAAGTTATCATTGCTAAACTACAGACAACTACTAAACACTAAAATGTACAAATACTAATCGACGCAAACAATTTTCATAGAATCATACAGCACAGGAGGCCGCCATTTGGCCCATCGTGCCCGTGCCGGTTCGTTGAAAGAGCTCTCCAATTAATCCCACACCCCCTGCTCTTTCCCCATAGCCCTGAATTTTTTCCTTTTCAAATATTTATCCAAATCCTTTTTGAGAGTTACTATTGAATGTGCTTTCACTGCCCTTTTGTGCATTCCTAACCATAACAACTCGCTGAGTAAAAAAACTCTCATCATTTTTCAAAGAGCCGGCACAGGCACGATGGGCTGACTGGCCTCCTTCTGTGCTGTATCATTCTATGATCCCCCACCCCCCCTGCCCCCTGCTACTTTTGCTAATTATATTAAATCTGTGTCCTCTGGTTACCGACCCTCCTGCCTGGAAATAACAAAGGGACGGATGAGAGTTTCAGCAGCAGATGAGCTGAGACAGGGGTGGAGATGGGCGATGTTATGGAGGTGGAAGTAGGCGATCTTTGTGATGGAGAGGATATGTGGTCAGATGCTCAGCTCAGAGTCAAATAGGATGCCGAGGTTGCTAACAGCATGGTTCAGCCTGAGACAGTGGCCATGGTGGGGGATGGAATAGTTAGCGAGGTGACAGAGTTAGTGGCAGGGGCCGAAGACAATTTGGTCTTCCCAACGTTTAATTGGAGGAAATTGCAGCTCATCCAGGACTAGATGTTGGACAAGCAATCAGACAACACAGAGGCAGTGGAGGGTCGAGGGAGGTGGTGTTGAGGTAGAGCTGGGTGCTGCCAGCATACATGTGGAACCTGATGTCATGTCTTTTGATAATTTTGCTGAGGGGCAGTATGTCGATGAGAAGTTGCAGAGGAGGACTCCAGAAGTAACGGTATGGAGGCGGGAAGAGAAGCCATTGCAAGAGATTCCTTGGCTGCGACTGCATAGGTACAAGTGGAACCAGGCGAGGTCAGTCCCACTCAGCTGGCCAATGGAGGAGAGATGTTGGAGGAGGATGGTGTGCTCAACCATGTCAAAGGCTGCAGAGAGTTGAGAAGGATGAGGAGGGATAGTGCACCATGGTCACAGTCACAGAGGATGTCATTTGTGACTGGTTAGGGCTGAGGTGATCATGCCACTCACATCATTTCCCTCCAGTGCATAGGTGACTAGAGTTAGATATAATGGCCCAGAATTTGTGGTCGCTATGGTGGCGTACTCTCAGTGTACACTGTCATACCGCCTTTGGAATTGACTTCAAGTTTAGGATTTCTGCATGCACTTGTGCATGTGCTAAATCCCGAACCTGCGATCTGTCAAGTTCCGACTGCGCATCGGCTTCACTGCACGTTTCACCTACCCATTCAAATCAACGTGCTGGTGAAAGGTTCTGCACATTAATTACCCTGAAAATGTTTTACATCTGCTGAAAACAGGCGCAGGAGCCTGTTGCATAGCGTAAGGTGGGGGGAGATGAGAAAATTGTAGTAGTTAATGTTACAGCCCATAACAATGAGGCACTGGTTCGCACCTGAGCATTTACAAACTTTGAAAGAAACTTTCATTTATTCGAGTTTGAAAACAGGGTCTTTTTGTGTCACCGTCTTTGCTGCCCAAAAGCCTTTTTTAGTTTAGGTTTAATCATTTCCCAACTTCTGTTTAGATAGGGTTTCATTCACTTTCATGATTTCCTCATGTTATCAGACATTTAAACGCTTGATTTTAGATTATTTAAATTAAGTTAGTTAGTCCAATAGAGGAGAAATGAATTTGATAGGACTGCAAGTCTGTAATTATAGGTTTGTGTATTTTAATCTTGGTTTGTGTATTAAATACTATTTCAATGATCGTAATTTATTAATAAAATCATTTCTGGCTGTTAAATTATTTAAAATGAGTTGTGGGCAAATCAGCAATCTCTTCTGTTTCCTGATTGGCTAAGAGTCAGGAAGCGAAAGATGAGCCCCTGTGATCTGTGGGCCACTATGCTGTACACAACTCTGCAGTGTCTGAAAGCAACATTTCGAAGGGGGGTTCGCACGAGGTAAGTGCGGATTTTGTTCAGATGTCGGCGGCGAACTTCTTAGCTACGCTGCCGACCACGAATTCAGGGCCATTAATGCATCCCAGTTCCAACGTAACTGCACTACACCAGCAGTGCCCTGTGGGTTCCTATACTTGTGCATTTCTATTTTTTTAATAATAGGCATTCGACAGTTTGAACAACAGAAAAAATTATTTTTTGCTGGTGTTAGGCGATGGAAAATGTTTGTAATGCAAAGGAAGTTCAGTAGACAAGGGTTTCACACTGATATGAGAGATAGAACTGCCGTATTAGGAGAATTTCTTTCCTGCAGGAGAGCCAGGGCACTAGCTTGAGATGGGCTACAAGTCTGGGAATGTCACCACTCATCTGACTTATGACTCTTGATGAAGTATAACTATAAAGTAACTTAATGACCTGGGACCAAACAGAGGCCAGTTAGTGTCCTAGGTAGTGTGTTTTGTCCCCTATAACACTCAAGTTTGCTATTTGTTTCTTTCCTTTATCTTGATTTCCAACTTTAATCGCACTTTTAGAGTATCAGGCAAACATTTTTACATTATTTGCAAAAATAATTAAGGGATATAAATCACAGTGAAACACACTCTTTAGAATTGTGTGTGATGTTGTGATGAGACTCATTCAGAGACCTTCTCCCTTTGCAAAACATTCTAACGGGGCTAAAAATAAACTTACCTTGCTTTAAAGTATTTAAAAATAATAAACCTGTGGAAAAAATGTTTTAATTTTAATTAATTCACCACTTACCTTGTAAAAAGCAGGCCTTACGCCTGCTTTTTATATGTGTAACTTCTGGAGACTTACCCTCCCGGGAAAACCTGCAAAAGGACCATAAGTTCGATGCACACGCGCAGCCTCTCCTGCGCACGCATTCGACCTCTGAACCCCTTTGTTCAGGGGATCGGAAGTGCCGGTTTCCCGTGCATGCGTAGTGCATGCAAGAAGCCAGCACTTCCATTGGGCCTACGGGTGAGTACCCCGTGCGTACCCGAAGTTCTGGGCCATTGGCCCAGTAATTCCGGGCACGACGCGTGAGTAAGGACGGGGTACTCACGCGTGTGCCCGGAGGAATTGCCGGTTTTCAGCATGCACAGCGCATGCACTGAACACCGGCATTTCCTGCCCTCTGACCCAAGGGGTTAAGAGGCAGAACGCGCGCGACTGCACAGGCAGCGCGTGCGCAGTGAAATTCCTTTTTTTTTCCCCCCAGAGTTGCGCGTGTGTAAAGGCCTCCGGTCTTTACGCATTGAAAAACCACACGTAAGTACTTAGTTTTTCAGGTAAGTGGGCTTTTAGTACAATTGAGACATTTTTTTTCCACAGGTTTGTTATTTTTAAAGAATTTACAGTAAGGTAAGTTTAGTTTTAGTCCCGATTTAAAAAAAAAAAAAAATTTTCAACTTTTAAAATTATTGTTTAAAATAGTTTTTCAGAGTTCTTTATTGTTTATTTAAGTAGTGCAATGTTTTTTTAAATTTTCTTTCAGGTTTAAGTAGTGTTTTGGGGCCAGGAGTTTTCATGAGTTTGACAGCTCTTTCTGTCAAACTCATGAATGAGTTTCCCCTCCCCTGATTGGCTGCAGAGTGCTCACCTGATCCCAGCCGGCACATCGCACTAACTACGCCGCTGGATCAGGTAAGCACATCGCGCCGACATCTGAACCGGGCCAGTGACAGGAAATGCAAGCAGGCCCGGGCTTCAGATGTCGGCGCGCAGGGTGAGTGCACATCGGGGGCTTGCACGCGCGGCAAGCACCCGATCCTAATTTCAGGGCCAAAATTATTTTTTTCAAAAATTTAAATTATTGTTTAAAATAGTTATTTCATGTAATTTATAGTTTATTTAAAAAATGTGATTTAAAAAAAAAAAATTATTTGAAGATTTAGTGATGTTTTGGGGCCCATAGTATTCTTATGAATGGGCATTCCCTGCTCCGATTGGCTCTCCATGGCCCACGTGATCCCAGGGAACGCATCGAACTAACTGCGCCCCTGGGATATGTAAGCACTGCGCGCCGGCAGTTGGAGCAGGCCCAGGATTGGAATTTCATGGGGGCCCACAGCTCAACGGCCGGCGCGCTAGGTAAGTGCAGCCCCCGACCCGAATTTCTGGGCCAATGTTTCACCAAACAGTTAATCATGCAGCTAGTGCAAGGGAGCGAGTCATCTATAGTTTATCTAGAAAGATGACTTATTGGTAATGGAATGCATGGATCATGTGGCTGTCGAGAACCCCAGGGTTACTCTGGAAATCCAGTGGCAGTTTTTCCGGAGTCCAGCTTTCTCTGCTGGGTTTTACAAGTATGCAAAGTGATAGCACCAACCCCTCCTCCTGCCACTAGATGGAACTATACATGCATTACAACACATCTAGAGCCAACTAAAGTTTCACATTTACACCAATCCCAGTGTGTCCAAAAGAAGTTTAGCATAAGATCACAGAATCACAGAAACGCCACAGTGCAGATAGAGGCCATTTCGGCCCATCGAGCCTGCACCGACACATATCCCACCCGATCCCCGTAACCCCACGTATTTAACCCCCTAACACTAAGGGTCAATTTATTATAGCCAATCAACCTGACCCGCACATCTTTGGAAGATGTGTGTGTGTCTGTCTGTCTGCTTGTGGATGTGAAGTTAACATGTTTGGAAGTAGCATGACTAAAAGAGGGAGTGAGCATTAAATACTTAGGAAGCAATAAAGGGTCATCAGGAATATTTAACTTGTCGACAGACCATTTGAACTATTCTCTGAATGCTTCAAGATTGCTCTGGTACTCAGCGATGAAAAGGCTTTTCTGCTGAGAGATCAGTTGCTCTGGTAACAGGTCAAAGTATTATAAGCAATTACAAAAATTACTTTTCACCTTACTCTGTGTATAAACAGTCACACGCAAAGACAACCGGCCCCTTTTAAGCTGTGCTTCAATTCCTTAACTAGGCTTTCAAAAGAAAACCATAGTACAATTATATGGAGACTACCTGACTATATTTCCTTAATGCTCCAATGTAGGTCAGTAAAGATGATATACCTTTTGTCACCTTAATGCATTTTTCACCGTGCACACATGTGCTCACTTTGGAAATCGCACAAGCTCTTTCTTCAACAAAGTTATTGCTCATCAAGAACTGTGAATATGTGCATTAATCCTCTCCAATACAGGCTAGGCTCAAAATTCCAGGAGTCCCCCTCTGCCAGCAGAAGTGCAAGAGAGTGGAACTCCCATCCACCCTTGATGGCCACTGACCCTGTCCTAATTTGAGCCCTAGACATATTTGAGCAGGGCAGGCACCTGTAAGAGTGCATCAAAGACGCCTGCCCTGATCCAGCAGCAGAAGGTGGAGTGGCCCATAGCCGCTCCATTAAGGGGAACCCGAGCCCCTTCCTGAGCTAAAGAAAACATTTTAGTAGTTCTTCAGCTCCTAAGGGAGCCATATAGCAGTTGAAAAAAAAGATAATCAATCTCTTCAGAGAATGAATACCCAAGCCTGGATAAAGCCTGGGACATTTCCAAAGGAATTCACGCCAGCTCTCAGCTAGCAATAGTTGCACTGAGGCCTTATAAAGGCATAATTCCCGGGAACACTTGGAGTTCTCCAGACAAACCCTCATGATGTAGGGAGAGGGATGGAAGACTCCACTCTCCCTCCCCCCCAAATGGAATTTAAGGCAGAACTTTGAATGGGGAGAAATCAAATTTCTGCCCCCCGCCCCCCCATGCCGGCAGATATCTCCTTTTGCACCCTCCCACAACCCAGGAATTTCAGCTCTACCTTCTTTAATATAGACAGACCTATGAAAGGCCTACCATTCTATCTGACTTAAAACTGTGTAGTAGACACAAAGTTTTAAAGAAAAATATCACCTCCCTAACAGCCACCAATATTACCACAAGAAACTTTACAATCCATCATGCAATGAATAAAATATTTTGTACATTGAACTTTGGTGTGGAATTAATCTGCCATTTTTTTTTACAATTGCAATAAAGACACTCACAAGTTGCTTAATATTTAATCCTGATAACCAGAAGCTGGATCGAATTTCTGACAAGGTTTTCCTCTAACTGTTTTCTGCGATATAGTGTAAGGTGTTTCACAATATTACTACAAAAAATGAAGTTTTTGCATTCTTGAGTAAATTCAGTGAGGCTCCAAACCTCAGTGTAGAGCCTCGCTCAATGGAACCAAGGGCCAGAGTATTTGAACTTTCAGAAGGCTTTCGATAAGGTCCCACATAAGAGATTAGCGTGCAAAATTAAGGCACATGGGATTGGGGGCAAGGTATTGACTTGGATAGAGAACTGGTTGGCGGACAGAAAGCAAAGAGTTGGAATAAACGGGTCGTTCTCCGAGTGGCAGGCAGTGACTCGTGGGGTACCGCAAGGATCGGTCCTAGGACCCCAGCTGTTCACAATATATATTAATGATCTGGACGAGGGAATTGGATGTAATATCTCCAAATTTGCAGACGACACAAAGCTGGGTGGGAGGGTAAGCTGTGAGGAGGATAAGCTGTGAGGAGGATGTCATGAAACTCCAGTACGATTTGGACAGGTTAGGTGATTGGGCAGAAACATGGCAAATGCACTATAATGTGGATAACTGTGAGGTTATCCACTTTGGTGGCAAAAACAGGAAGGCAGATTATTATTTGAATGGCAATAGATTGGGAGAAGGGGAAGTGCAGAGAGACCTGGGTGTTATTGTGCACCAGTCGCTGAAGGTAAGCATGCAGGTGCAGCAGGCGGTTAAGAAGGCAAATGGTATGTTGGCCTTCATAGCAAGAGGGTTCGAGTACAGGAACAAGGATGTCTTGCTACAGTTGTACAGGGCCTTGGTGAGACCGCACCTTGAGTATTGTGTGCAGTTTTGGTCACCTTACCTGAGGAAGGACGCTCTTGCCATGGAGGGAGTGCAGCGAAGATTCACCAGGCTGATACCTGGGATGGCAGGAATGACGTATGAGGAGAGATTGTGTCGATTGGGCTTATACTCACTGGAGTTTAGAAGATTGAGAGAGGATCTCATCGAAACCTATAAAATTCTGTCAGGTCTGGACAGAATAGATGCAGGAAGGATGTTTCTGATGGCCGGGGAGTCCAGAACCAGGGGTCATAGTCTAAGGATAAGGGGTAAGCCATTTAGGACTGAAATGAGGAGGAATTTCTTCACCCAGAGAGTGGTGAACCTGTGGAATTTTCTGCCACAGAGGGCGGTGGAGGCCAGTTCATTAAATATATTCAAGAAAGAGTTGGATATATTTCTTGAGGCTAAAGGGATCAAGGGATATGGGGAGAAGGCAGGGACAGGGTACTGAATTTGGATGATCAGCCATGATCTCATTGAATGGCGGAGCAGGCTCGAAGGGCCGAATGGCCTACTCCTGCTCCTATCTTCTATGTTTCTATGTTTCTATCAGGCATGGACGTCAGCAGCACAATTCACAGTGCTCACATTTTTCCGGTTATTAAAGTAAAAAAAGACTTGCATTTATATAGCATCTTTCACAACCTCAGGACATTCCAAAAACCTTTACAGCCAATGAAGTACTTTTGAAGTGTAGTCACTGTTGTAATGTAGGAAGCGCGGCACCCATTTTGCGCACAGCAAGCTCCCACAAACAGCAATGAGATAATGACCAGATATGAAGGGGAAGTCATGTTTGACAAATTTGCTGGAGTTCTTTGAGGAAGTAACATAGAGGGTGGATAAAGGGGAACCAGTGGACGTAGTGTATTTAGACTTCCAAAAGGCATTTGACAAGGTGCCACACAGAAGATTATTGCTTAAGATAAAAAATCACGGGATTGGGGGTAATATTCTGGCATGGATAGAGGATTGGCTATCTAACAGAAGGCAGAGAGTTGGGATAAATGGTTCATTCTCAGACTGGCAATCAGTAACTAGTGGTGTTCCGCAGGGGTCAGTGCTGGGTCCCCAACTCTTTACAATCTATATTAATGATTTGGAGGAGGGGACCGAGTGTAACATATCAAAGTTTGCAGATGATACTAAGATGGGAGGGAAAGTAGTGAGTGAGGAGGACATAAAAAACCTGCAAGGGGACATAGACAGGCTAAGTAAGTGGGCAGAGATTTGGCAGATGGAATACAATACTGGAAAGTGTGATGTTATGCACTTTGGCAGGAAAAATCGTAGAGCAAGTTATTATCTTAATGGCAAGAAACTTGAAAGTACTGAAGTACAAAGGGATCTGGGGGTCCTGGTGCACGAAACTCAAAAGGTTAGTATGCAGGTGCAGCAAGTGATTAAGAAGGCCAATGGAATGTTGGCTTTCATTGCTAGGGGGATAGAATATAAAAATAGGGAGGTATTGCTTCAGTTGTACAAGGTATTGGTGAGACCGCACCTGGAATACTGCGTACAGTTTTGGTGTCCATACTTAAGAAAGGACATACTTGCTCTCGAGTCAGTACAAAGAAGGTTCACTCGGTTGATTCCAGAGATGAGGGGGTTGACGTATGAGGAAAGGTTGAGTAGGTTGGGACTCTACTCATTGGAGTTCAGAAGAATGAGAGGCCATCTTATTGAAACATATAAGATTGTGAAGGGGTTGGATCAGGTGGATGCGGGGAGGATGTTCCCGATGATGGGTGAAACTAGAACTAGGGGGCATAGTCTTAGAATAAGGGGCTGCTCTTTCAAAACTGAGATGAGGAGGAACTACTTCACTCAGAGGGTGGTAGGTCCATGGGATATTCTGCCCCAAAAAGCTGTACAAGCTACATCATTACATAAATTTAAAACAGAAATAGACAGTTTCCTAGAAGTAAAGGGAATTAAGGGTTATGGGGAGCGGGCAGGAATTTGGACATGAGTCTAGGTTCGGATCGGTCATGGCCTTGTGGGTAGCGGAGCGGGCCCAGGGGCCGTGTAGCCTGATCCTGCTCCTATTTCGTGTGTCTAACTCTGTTAGATTCAGGAGATGGTTCTGTGATAGTGGATTGGCGGTTAGGATCAGATCAGCCATGATCTTATTGAATGGCGGAGCAGGCTCGAGGGGCCGATTGGCCTACTCCTGCTCCTATTTCTTATGTGCTTATAATCTGTTTCAGTGATGTTGGTTGAGGGATAAATATTGGCCAGGACACCGGGGATAACCCCCCTGCTGTTCTTTGAAATAGTGCCGTGAGATCTTTTACGTCCACCTGAGGGGGCAGACGGGGCCTCGGTTTAACGTCTCATCCAAAAGACGGCACCTCCGACAGTGCAGCACTGTCTCAGTACTGCACTGGAGTGTCAGCCTAGATTTTTGTGCTTAAGTCTCTGGAGTGGGACTTCTGACTCAGAGGCATAAGGATCAGCGACCACTGAGTTATGGCTGACACCTAATGACTCCCCAATCCACACTTTTGTTGAGTCAGGAGTGTAGCCTTTACTTAATTTGCTGTTATCTGTGCGAGTGATTGCCTGTGATTACAATTCCATCAACTGTAGTATGTTAGTTATTCAAACACACTGGACTAAGGGAGAGCATCTTTGGATTGTCACATCCCCATTTGGAAAGATCAATCCAAGATTCTCTATTAATGTAAGCTACATTTATCTAATAATGGTAGATAGTGTTTTATCGTTGTCAAAGGATATATAAAAGTATCAGTTAAATTGAGAAATGTTAAAGTCTAATAAATTACATTCAAATAATCCTGGGGAAGTGGAACTTACAACACAAAGAATATTTAAGCACATTTAAACCTGTGTTTTAACATAAATGGCTACAACTTCAATATACTTAACTAATTATATAAGATGCTTAACTAATATTTCAACATTGTTCTGGTTATATTTTGACATAATCTGACCAATACTTCGACATACTCTAACCAGGGCTGTCAGCATCGAGGAACTGTCAAAAGTAAGAATTGCGATTAAAAATAGAGAGAGAAAGATTGCAAAGCCATTTAAGAACACAGAGCTGCTTATTTTTCAGAACAAGATGATAGCTAAAACGGTTTCAAAAATATTTTCCTAAAATTCATTTATCACCCTTTGCCAGTCCCTTCGTAATTGTTTGCTGGTTTTCATTGGTAGGGCATTGGTTTGGAATCAAATTGTCTTTTTGTTAGATAGGATTCTGGCAGTTTTTAATCAATGTTTTGGGGATTTTGCCTGTTTATAGTTAGAGCCTCTGATTCACGTTGATTGAATAGAGTAATTATTTTTATTACATGGAATCCTGGGATTTTTACAGATGTTTCAGCGATTGCATTCTACAAAAATCCCAAACTAGTGGCTTTGTTCATCAGTAGTTTTCCTACCCAGTTTGCAAGCTGTTTAGTGAAATTTCAGGTAATCAGTACCATTCTGTTAACAAGAATTGTTTTGACTTGTTCCTTTTTTATGAATATATCTGAACAAGTCAGATACAAATGTGATATATAGTTTGCATATGTACCACTTTCAAGTGTGCAAGTAACATATATTTCCATATATTTCTCACATACTATGCATGTATACTACAGGCAAGTGTTTTAATTATATAGATGAGGTACATCAAAACAGGTTACTTTTTTAAACCATAATGAGTGAGATTCACTTCCGATCAATGAGACTTGACAGGTATGACTAACAGCTCAATATACTTAGCCCATATTATGACATATTCTGCTAACACTTTAGTACACTTTAGCAAGACTTTAACAGCAGTGAACTGTCGCTTGGTCGTCACTGATGTAGATGTCTCCTGCAGTGCCCTAAAGGGACTGTCGGTTCAGCTTATCCACATCTGTGGAATTCTCTCTTTAGATACATGTCAGGGACTGGTGGTTTAGAGTAAACTATGCAGTGGCAGCAACTGCATAAATCATGAGTGTTGCAGGTGAGAGTCAGTTGTGTTGAAGGCAACAGGAGTGGTTTATTTTACATAATAAACAAAAACCACTGGTCTCGACAGGTGCTGCTGTTATTGGCCACATTTTGTTTTAACTCCTTTTCTTGCCCCCTCTTCTGAAAGTGATGACGAGCTGGGCATGGTTTCACTGGCTGGCTGCCCTCGAACACCAATTGATCATCGTTTACATATGAGCCTCAACAGTGAGCGCTAACAAACTATTTGACCATAGAAGGCACCAAAGCTGAGCCTGATCCTGCATGCCACCACCCCCCCCACACACACACATATACACAAACACACACTTTGCAGCATGAGGCTTTGGACAGTGATCAGAAGTGGGAATCCTGGATGATTTTTTCACATCGTCCCTAGACATTGTATAACTGTAATGCTCCTTACTCCTGTCCTAATTGAGGTCAACTGATTTGGCATAGACTGAAGGCTAAACTGGTCCTTATGTCTATTATTTAACCAGGATATCCATTTACCTACTGTGCCATCGGAACAGTCTAAAGCTTCGGTTTGAAGTTTTTTTTAAGCACTTTCACACAGTTTAACTTAATTGTTTGCTGAATTAAAAAAAAATTGAGAACACTTAATGGTATTGAGGTAGTGAGATGTTGTGATGTGACAATCATCACAATATAACATGATGCAGCTCAAAACTGGCACAAAAAACAAAATGAAAATTATTTTAACTTTAAGCGTTCCCATGGTGAAATTGGTCGTCGGTGGTAGTGCAAAATAAACGTTAATGAATTGGCAGCCTGTTTTACACCCCGCCCGATTTCCTTTTCCATTGCCAATTCATTATCGCCCATTTAGTGTTACTGCCGAAGGCCAGTTTCACCCTCCCGTCTCAATGCAGAGAACACATCTAATGATCTAATGTACATAATTATCTTTAACAAATTATTAGCTACAGAATGAATCTGTATCTTTGTTCATATTATTGCATGTACATAGCGCAGTCCCTTTAAGAATGAGACCAAACACGATGACGTCATCACGTTGATCACGTGATCCTCCAGCGGCGGGAAAACGTGATGACGTCATGACGTCAGGCTGGGGAGCCGCCCTAGCCCGTCTTCATGGAGCCAGCAAAGAGTACAGACCTGTAATTTAGTTCTCCTGTGTTTTCCTGTTAAACTCTGTTGAATAGTATTAAACATCGTTTGTTTGATAGACTGACTCGACCTCAGTCCTTTAGTTAGAAATCTAGCCATTCCTACAGTGGTGACCCCGAATTTTCGTGAACAATTTTTGCGGAAGAAGCGAAGCGAAACGAAACATGGAAGCGAACTCCGTGGCTTTGAAGCTCCCACAGTTTTGGGAACAACAGGCGGCCTCCTGGTTCATACAAGCAGAAGCACAATTCGAACTCCGAAACATCATTGCGGATCAGACCCGTTACCTTTACGTGGTCTCCGCACTCGACAGCTCCACGGCCTCACGGATCATCAGCCTGCTCGAAAACCCCCGGTTGACAGCAAGTATGATACTCTTAAAGCGCGGTTAATACAGGTCTTCGGGCTCACAAAGGCGGAGCGTGCCCGCCGACTGCTCGCTATGCCCGGGCTTGGCGATTCCAAGCCATCTGAGTTAATGAGCCAGATGCTCACGCTCCTTTGCTCCGAACCACAATGTTTCCTCTTTCGGGAGATATTCCTGAGTCAACTACCCGAGCAGGTTCAGGCTGCCCTCGCCAGATCAGAAGCCACAGATTGCGCAGCACTTGCTGCAGAAGCAGATACGATTTATGCGGTCACGCAGCAATTCTGCGCCGCCACAAGGCACCCCTCCCTCGCGAACGCCGCCCCGACGCCTCCATCCCCCGGCTTGTGCTTTTACCACGCCCATTTTGGCGCGAAAGCCAGAGGCTGCCGCCCTCCCTGCAGTTTCGCGCCTAAAAAAAACCAACATCAACACCAGCAGCAACTCCAGAAAAGGAGGACCGAGTCTGAGGGACGATCCGCGGCCGCGATGGCGATTGGAAATTCCGGGAAGCTCCTCTACATTACAGATTCCCTCTCGGGCCGGCGCTTTTTATGTGACACCGGGGCGCAGTGTAGCATCCTTCCTGCCTCAGCACTCGAGATTAAGAAAGGGAAGATAGATTATGAAAGTAAATTAGCAAAAAATATAAAAACAGATAGTAAGAGTTTTTATAGTTATATAAAAAGAAAAAGGGTGGCTAAAGTAAATGTTGGTCCCTTAGAGGATGAGACCGGGAAATTAATGGTGGGAAATATGGAGATGGCAAAAACACTGAATGAATATTTTACATCAGTCTTTACAGTAGAAGACACTAAGAATATCCCAACACTGGACAAACAGGGGGCTAAAGGGGGGGAGGAGCTAAACACGATCAAAATCACTAAGGAAGTGGTACTCGGTAAAATAATGGGACTCAAGGCGGATAAATCACCTGGACCTGATGGCTTACATCCTAGGGTCTTGAGGGAAGTGGCGGTAGGGATTGTGGATGCATTGGTAATAATTTTCCAAAACTCCCTGGACTCGGCAAAGGTCCCGGCAGACTGGAAAACTGCTAATGTAACACCCTTATTTAAAAAGGGCAGTCGACAGAAGGCTGGAAACTATAGACCGGTTAGCCTAACATCTGTGGTAGGTAAAATTTTGGAGTCCATTATTAAGGAGACAGTAACAGGACATTTGGATAATCATAATTTAATAGGACAAAGTCAGCATGGTTTTATGAAGGGGAAGTCATGTTTGACAAATTTGCTGGAGTTCTTTGAGGAAGTAACGTATAGGGTGGATAAAGGGGAACCAGTGGACGTAGTGTATTTAGACTTCCAAAAGGCATTTGACAAGGTGCCACACAAAAGATTATTGCTTAAGATAAAAAATCACGGGATTGGGGGTAATATTCTGGCATGGATAGAGGATTGGCTATCTAACAGAAGGCAGAGAGTTGGGATAAATGGTTCATTCTCAGACTGGCAATCAGTAACTAGTGGTGTTCCGCAGGGGTCAGTGCTGGGTCCCCAACACTTTACAATCTATATTAACGATTTGGAGGAGGGGACCGAGTGTAACATATCAAAGTTTGCAGATGATACTAAGGTGGGAGGGAAAGTAGTGAGTGAGGAGGACATAAAAAACCTGCAAGGGGACATCGACAGGCTAAGTAAGTGGGCAGAGATTTGGCAGATGGAATACAATACTGGAAAGTGTGAGGTTATGCACTTTGGCAGGAAAAATCGTAGAGCAAGTTATTATCTTAATGGCAAGAAACTGGAAAGTACTGAAGTACAAAGGGATCTCGGGGTCCTGGTGCACGAAACTCAAAAGGTTAGTATGCAGGTGCAGCAAGTGATTAAGAAGGCCAATGGAATGTTGGCTTTCATTGCTAGGGGGATAGAATATAAAAATAGGGAGGTATTGCTTCAGTTATACAAGGTATTGGTGAGGCCGCACCTGGAATACTGCGTACAGTTTTGGTGTCCATACTTAAGAAAGGACATACTTGCTCTCGAGTCAGTACAAAGGTTCACTCGGTTAATCCCGGGGATGAGGGGATGGACATATGAGAGGTTGAGTAGATTGGGACTCTACTCATTGGAGTTCAGAAGAATGAGAGGCGATCTTATTGAAACATATAAGATTGTGAAGGGGTCGGATCGGGTGGATGCGGGGAAGATGTTCCCGATGATGGGTGAAACTAGAACTAGGGGGCATAGTCTTAGAATAAGGGGCTGCTCTTTCAAAACTGAGATGAGGAGGAACTACTTCACTCAGAGGGTGGTAGGTCCATGGAATATGCTGCCCCAAAAAGCTGTAGAAGCTACATCATTACATAAATTTAAAACAGAAATAGACAGTTTCCTAGAAGTAAAGGGAATTAAGGGTTACGGGGAGCGGGCAGGAATTTGGACATGAGTCTAGGTTCGGATCGGTCATGGCCCTGTGGGTAGCGGAGCGGGCCCAGGGGCCGTGTAGCCTGATCCTGCTCCTATTTCGTGTGTCTAATTCTGTTAGATTCAGGAGATGGTTCTGTGATAGTGGATTGGCGGTTAGGATCAGATCAACCATGATCTTATTGAATGGCGGAGCAGGCTCGAGGGGCCGATTGGCCTACTCCTGCTCCTATTTCTTATGTTCTTATGGAAGGCACGGCCTCTCCCTCGAGGCAGCTAATGGCGGGGCCATTCGTACCCTTGGCAAACGGCGGGTCCAGGTGTGCTTCGGCGGGCAACGGTTTCAGTGGGAATTCATCACAGCCAAGGTTTCACAAGCCATCCTCGGCGCGGATTTCTTATGCGCCAACAGCCTCTTGGTGGATGTAAGAAATCGTCGATTGGTTAACGCGGCCACCTTCCACTCCATCCCTTGCTTCCGCAGTTCTGCAACGTCGCACACTGTCTCCTGCGCGTTGCCCTCGCCGGACGAGTTCACTCGCCTATTAGGTGAATTCCCGGAGCTGACCAAGTCCACTTTCTCCTCCTCGGCCACTAAGCATGGTGTCGAACACCACATTACTATGACTGGCTCTCCAGTTTACGCACAAGCTCGGCGCCTGGAACCCGGCAAGCTCGCGGCTGCGAAGGCAGAGTTTGCCACAATGGAACGGCTGGGGATTATTCGACGGTCGAATAGTCCCTGGTCCTCGCCTCTCCACATCGTCCCGAAGCCTGGCGGCGGATGGCGGCCATGCGGGGACTACCGACGCCTTAATGACGCCACTACTCCCGATCGGTACCCGATCCCGCATATTCAGGATTTCTCCGCCCATTTGGCGGGAAACTCAATCTTCTCCAAGGTCGACCTCGTCCATGGCTACCACCAAGTTCCCGTACACCCGCAGGACGTCCAGAAAACTGCAGTCATCACTCCCTTTGGACTGTTCGAGTTTCTACGGATGCCATTTGGGCTCAAGAACGCTGCACAGGCTTTTCGGCGACTAATGGACTCGGTCCTGCGGGATCTTAAGTTTGTATTTGTCTACCTCGACGACATCCTGATAGCCAGCTCCACCAAAGAGGAACACGTCTCCCATCTACGCACCCTCTTTCGGCGTCTCAGCCAACATGGCTTCATAATCAACCCGGCCAAGTGTTAGTTCGGCCTACAGCAGATTGACTTCTTGGGCCACCGCATTACTTCGGAGGGCGCAATTCCGCTGCAATCAAAGGTTGAAGCAATTACGGCATTCCCAAGTCCGCAGTCCACCAAGGCTCTTCAAGAATTCCTGGGCATGGTGAATTTCTACCACCGCTTTGTACCGAAGGCAGCACAACGCATGCAGCCCCTCTACGAGGCCCTCAAAGGCAAGGCTGGAAAGGATACTATAGCCTGGACGGTCGAAATGGACAACGCTTTCGACAACACAAAAACCGCTCTAGCCAATGCAACTATGTTGGCGCACCCTCTGCCAGGTGCCACCATCGCCCTTACCACCGACACTTCCGACTATGCCATAGGCGCCGTACAGGAACAGTGGGTCAACGGGACGTGGCAACCACTGGCGTTTTTCAGCCGCCAACTCCGGCGCAATGAACGCAAATACAGCACTTTCGACCGGGAGTTGCTGGCGCTGTTCCTGGCTATCCGCCATTTCCGTTTTTTGTTAGAAGGATGTCCCTTCACTGCGTTTGTAGATCACAAACCACTGACCTTCGCCACGGCCAAGACCGCCGAACCGTGGTCGGCTCGTCAGCAGCGACAGCTAACTTTCATTTCAGAATTCACGACAGACACCCAACACGTAGCTGGCAAGGACAACTTGGTAGCTGATTGCCTTTCTCGCGCGACCGTACGGGCGGTCCAGCTGGGCATCGATTATGCCCTCATGGCCACCGATCAGGCATCCGACCCTGAAACACAGGCGTATCGCACCGACACCTCTAGCCTCCAACCGGCCGATGTGCAATTCCACGCAGCAGGCACCTCGTTACTCTGCGATGTCTCCATGGGAGATCCCTGCCCAATCGTTCCAGTTGCCTGGTGCCACAAAGTTTTTGACGCCATACATGGGCTTTCCCATCCTGGCGTGAAGGCATCTCAAAAATTAATGTCGGCTAAGTTCGTCTGGAGAGGAATGCGTAAGGATATCCGCGACTGGGCTAACACCTGCGTCGTCTGTCAAAAGTCTAAGGTGCAATGTCACGTCAAGGCCCCATTGGCCACGTTCGCAGTACCAGAACGTCGATTCGACCATGTCAACGTGGACCTCGTCGGGCCACTTCCACCGTCACAGGGGTTCACACACATCCTCACCGTGGTCGATCATGCTACTAGATGGCCAGAGGCAGTTCCTTTGGCATCTACTACATCCGCTGATGTCGCCAGAGCATTCCTCTCCTCGTGGGTCGCACGTTTCGGTGTTCCGGCGGATATTTCTTCAGACCGCGGTCCACAGTTCTCTTCCGAGCTCTGGAACGCTGTGGCCCAGGGTCTCGGCACCAAGCTTCACCGCACCACATCCTATCACCCGCAGGCAAACGGTTTGTGTGAACGTTTCCACAGATCGTTAAAGGCATCGCTGAGGGCCAGCCTCCAAGGCGCCGGATGGGTGGATAAGCTTCCGTGGGTCATGTTGGGTCTTCACACGGCACCCAAAGAGGACCTGCAATCGTCCGCCGCGGAGCTCGTGTACGGCCAGCCACTCCGCATACCGGGAGATTTCCTGCCGCTTCCAACTGAGCCGTGGTCCGCAGCCGACCAACTCAGCAACCACCGGGAAACAGCCAAGGCTTTTGCGCCTATCCCAACTTCGCATCACGGCCTTCCATCTTCACACGTACCAGCGGAGCTAAAGAATGCTGAATTTGTATTCATTCGTCATGATGCCCATAGGGATCCGCTCAAGGCCCCTTACACAGGCCCTTTCCGTGTACTAGAGACAGGCGACAAGAGTTTCTCCGTAGACATCGGTGGTAAACCCGACCACATATCCATTGACCGTCTCAAACCGGCACACCTGGACATCGACCGGCCAGTAGAGACCGCACAGCCACCACAGCGTGGTCGACCTCCCACTGCATCCACGCCAGACCCAAGGCTTCCATCCGCCAGCCCGCCAGCTGTTCAACAACGTCCACTCCAAGAATACAGGAGTCGCTCTGACAGGCTTGTCAGACCTCCTAGTCGATTGACTTTTACTGTTAAAGACAATTCTGGGGGGGCGCATGTGGCAGAGCCACCAGGGGACTCTGATCTAATGTACATAATTATCTTTAACGAATTATTAGCTACAGAATGAATCTGTATCTTTGTTCATATTATTGCATGTACATAGCGCGGTCCCTTTAAGAATGAGACCAAACGCGATGACGTCATCACGTTGATCACGTGATCCTCCAGCGGCGGGAAAACGTGATGACGTCATGATGTCAGGCTGGGGAGCCGCCCTAGCCAGTCCTCGTGGAGCCAGCAAAGAGTACAGGCCTGTAATTTAGTTCTCCTGTGTTTTCGTGTTAAACTCTGTTGAATAGTATTAAACATCGTTTGTTTGATAGACTGACTCGACCTCAGTCCTTTAGTTAGGAATCTAGCCATTCCTACAATGCTATAATATTTTTACATTTAAACATTTGCAGTCTCTCACGTACAAACCTTACGTCATTCTGAATTTGACATCAAGAAATATATTGGGGAGAATTTTCCTGCATTCACTAATGATAGTGAAAAAGTCTGCGGGTCTGATATTCCGGGGACCATTGTAAGCGGGTGCAAATATGGCAGACCTCTGCCTGTCCCATTGCCCAGGTGTTGACCCCCTCCCCTCATATCACAGGGTCATTTCTACAGTCAGGGCAGGTGGCCGGCAACTGCAGATGTGCAGCAAGTGACCACGCCCTGATGAGCTGGCAGAGGTCAGAGTGGCAGCTCGCTGCTCCGAGGTCCGGGGAGGACCAAAGAAAACTGACCAAAAGATTTCTGCTTGTCCCTCAGGAAGGAAAGGGACAAGATTGGAAAGATCCCTCTGGGATCAATTACCACAACTACCAGCAGTATTGAAGCCTGCTTAAGGCCTAGTACTGGACTCACAGCTGCTGTCTGCAGAGAGATGCAAGTGGCAGTAACAACAACAACAACAACACCGTGTATTTATATAGCGTCTTTAATGTAGTAAAACGTCCCAAGGCACTGCACAGGAGTATTTTAAGACAAAAAAAAAAATTTGCACCGATCCACATAAGGATAAATTAGGGCAGGTGACCAAAAGCTTGGTCAAAGAGGTAGGTTTTAAGGAGTGTCTTAAAGGAGGAAAGATAGGTAGCGAGGCGGACAAGTTTATTCAATATATATTCAAGAAGGAGTTAGATATATTTCTTAAGGCTAAAGGGATCAAGGGATAGGGGGAGAAAGCAGGGACAGGGTACTGAATTTGGATGATCATCCATGATCTCATTAAATGGCGGAACAGGCTCGAGGGGCCGAATGGCCTACTCCTGCTCCTATCTTCTATGTTTCTATGTTTAGGCAGGGAATTCCAGAGCTTAGGGCCTAAGCAACAGAAGGCATGGCCACCAAAGGTTGAGCAATTATAATGAGGAATCGTCAAGAGGGCAGAACTAGAGGAGCGCAGATATCTCTGAGGGTTGCGGGGTTGAAGGAGATTACAGAGATAGGCAAGGGAGAGGCCATGGAGGGATTTGAAAACAAGGATGAGAATTTTGAAATCGAGGCGCTGTTTAACCAGGAGCCAATGTAGGGCAGTGAGCACAGGGGTGATGGCGAACGGGACTTGGTGCGAGTTAGGACACGGGCAGCCGAGTTTTGGATGACCTCAAGTTTACGTAGGGTGGAACGTGGCAGGCCAGTAGGAGTACGTTGGAATAGTCAAGTCTAGAGGTAACAAAGGCATGGATGAGGGTTTCAGCAGTGGGTGAGCTGGGGCAAGGGTGGAGACGGGCGATGTTACGGAGGTGGAAGTAGGCGGTCTTTGTTATGTTGCGGATATGTGGTCGGAAGCTTATTTCAGGGTCAAATATGACACCAAGGTTGCGAACAGTGTGGTTCAGCCTCAGACAAATGTTAGGAAGAGGGATGGAGTCAGTGGCTAGGGAACGGAGTTTGTGGCAGGGACTAAAAACAATGGCTTCGGTTTTCCCAATATTTAATTGGAGAAAATTTTTGCTCATTCAGAACTGTATGTCGGACAAGCAGTCTGACAATTTAGACACCATGGAGGGGTCGAGAGAAGAAGTAGTGAGGTAGAGCTGGGTGTTGTCAGCGTACATGTGGAAACTGACACTGTGCTTTCGGATGATGTTGCCAAGGGGCAACATGTAGATGAGAAATAGGAGGGGGCCAAGGATCGATCCTTGGGGGACACCAGAGGTAATGGTGCGGGAGTGGGAAGAGAAGCCATTGCAGGTGATTCTCTGGTTACGACTAGCTAGATAAGAATGGAACCAGGCGAGTGCGCGTCCCACCCAGCTGGACGACGGTGGAGAGGCGTTGGAGAAGGATGGAGTGGTCAACCATGTCAAAGTCTGCAGACAAGTCAAGAAGGACGAGGAGGGATAGTTTACCTTTGTCACAGTCACAAAGGATGTAATTTGTGACTTTGATGAGCGCCGTTTCGGTACTGTGGCAAGGGCGGAAACCTGATTGGAGGGATTCAAAAATGGAATTGCGGGAAAGATGGGCACGGATTTGGGAAGCAACAACACATTCAAGGACTTTGGAGAGGAAAGGGAGGTTGGAGTTCGGGCGGTAGTTTGCAAGGACGGAGGGGTCAAGGTTTGGTTTTTTGAGAGGGGTGATGACGGCAGATTTGAGGGAGAGGGGGACAGTACCTGAGGAGAGAGAACCATTAACATTATCAGCTAACATGGGAGCCAGAAAAGGAAGTTGGGTTGTCAGCAGTTTGGTGGGAATAAGGTTGAGGGCACAGGAAGTGGGTCTCATGGACAAGATGAGCGCAGAGAGATCATGAAGGGAGATCGGAGAGAAACTGGAGAAAGATGTGAGTTCAGGGCTAGGGCAGGGGGGAACCTTAGAGGAAGTTTGGCCCAGTGGGCTAGCAAACCCAGCAAATCCGGGTACTGCTCCAAATTGCCTCCCTGACAGGATTATGCCATTTTTTCATCCTCTAGCTCCCAGAATTTCAGGCTCTACATCTGGGTAAAAAGGTGAAAACTAAAAACACATTATGAAAGGTAACTACAACACTGACTTTAGGTTAAGCATCGCTGAAAATAGCACAGTTGAGCCTCAAAAATTCTGTTCAACAAGTAAGCAGAAGGTGACACAAACACACATTTGATTTGAGAAAAGGCTTCTGCTGCAGAATTTGCTAAGGATCTAAAAGCAATTGTTTTGGGAGAAAAATCACTGGAAGTAAACAAGAGAATATGGAAAATCCTTAAGTGCTGAATGTTAATTTTAATTATTTTTCTCTTTAGATCCTTGCTTCCTTCTGCTAATCTTTGACCAAAGAGCATTGTACATGGCCTACCTCCAGCTCTCTGCCACTGGATCTTCAAATACAATTACGCACACATAGGTAACTTGTGAAGACATTAAACAGTCTCCTTATGCGTGGTAACCACTGAAACTTCTTGTTTAAGGATATGAGAGAACTACAAGTGCACTAGTGAGTTTGGATAGTTGAAAGGCTTCTGACAACTGACATTTTTCTGTATTACACAACCAAACTCAGGAAGGCAGGGAAGCCTAAAAATAACACCATTTAACAGTCTGTGACATCTTTTCCCCCAAGAATTTCACACCAAAGTCTGCAGCTTTTAAGTTTTGACCTTTTTTGTTTAAGTACTGGCGTGGTTTTGGAAGCTGTGTACTGGAATTTTTGATAACAGTTCTGTCTGATTCCAAAATTGCATTAAATTAAATATCTCCGCAATAATTTGCAATAATAATCTAACATTTTTTTTACATGTCTTTGAATACATTTCTGAAGCCATCTCTTCTGAAGTCCATTTTGTTCCCTGTTCCAGCAATTTCTTTGCACATGCAAATGTGATGGGAAAAAATTATAAATGTATATCACATTTCCTTAAGGCTCTGATCTCAATTTAGCCTGGTCTGCGCTATCACAGATGATTTCCGGTAACGAAGGTTTGTGAAAGCACCCGAGGGTAGTGCCACGCAAGCCTACAGTGTGGTATTCAGAAAGAGCAAAATATGTGGTCTGAATCCCAAAGTGAGGTTTTCAAGTAACCTATCAATGACCTTACGGGCATCACTTCCTGCACCTAATAAAGACCTTTAATTAAATAAAAATGAATTTGCTATTTCTTTGAGTGCAGTTTGTCAGTACAATTCTCTGCATCTATATTCCCTGATATTAACCATGCCAGTGCCTGCTCTGCAGGAAACCAGAGTCTGAGTTTGCAGCCAACTGGAATTAAAGAGTAAAGTGCAAACAGGTGGACTCCAGCGGTGCCCTGTGTGATAGGAACTTGTACGTGTTCCCCGTCTGTACAACAAATGACCAGCAAGTCATGAGTGCGCTACGTCTGGTAGGGTGCAAAAGTTGTATGAGTGTGTTATCACATTAGAACCCCAGTACTGTTCTGTTTGTAAAAATCCCAGCGTATCTTCTCAATGTAAGGCAGGCTCCTGGCAGGGCCCCCACCACAAAGAGGGAGCCTGCGCAATGCCCAGAAAATGTCAGCAGTGCTGCAGCAGCACAGCCTGATACTCAGATACAGCAGCACCTCAGTGTCAGGGAACTGGGGGCAGGCCAGTGTGTTAGGATACTGAGTTACATTTTATGATTCAGCGATCTTGACGCAGAGCTTTGTGCATAGCCTTAGTGGGGATCTGATTCAAATATTCAAAAATATTCAGGGCAGTGCTAACATATACGTGGATAGATTGAGGTGATGGAGTGGGACAGAACTAGGAGCCAGCCAATTAAATTGACCAAGCATGGAATAAGGTTGGGTGTGCAGAAGGTTTATTTTTCGCAGAGGGTGATTGACCTGTGCAACAGCATTTTGGGGGGTAGTGAGGGCAGGCTCCCTGCAGTCCTTCAAGAAGGCATTAGACTCATTTTTGGGAAACTACAAGACCACCGCAGAAGGAAGGTAAAACTTTAGGTTGGGGCCTCCTGGGGCTTACCTGATCACCACTGAAGGGTTGGAGGGGAATATTTGACAGAGATTCCTGAATTGGCCATGGGTTATCTGATTTTCTGTCTCTCCAAGAAGGTTGGGAATGGGGGATATAGGAATGAGTCCAATAAGAAATGGGGTGAGCATGTATGGGCCTGATGACTTTTTCTCATCCTTAGTACATAACATAACATATTGGGATTTTAGGCACAGAGATATCGGAGTCTGATTTGCTGCCTTCATGATTTCCCACCCACTGAAATTAGTGAATGGGAAATCGTGCAAGCCATGAATCGGGAATGATGGCCTCTGGTCCTGAATTTTAGTGCTCCTGTCACACAAATCTCTCAACCAGAAGTGCTAAATCGTACATTTTACCCCACTGGGATCTGGGTTAGAATCCAGCCTAGACTAATGCCAAAGAACTCTTCTCATTCAGCCAGGAGCCGGGAGTGAGAAATAAAACAATCACACTGACGCAATAAGAGGAGCTACTCCGAGTTTAGTGTTAAGATACAGGGTGCTTTACTCGGCATTGGCTGAGCAAAACGGCTTTGCTTGATTCCCCTAACACCGACATTCTTTAACTGGGTGAAAAAAGATTCTCCTCAAAATATATATTTAAAAAGAAAGGACTTGCATTTATATAGTGCCTTTCACGACCACTGGACGTCTCAAAGTGCTTTACAGCCAATGAAGTATTTTTGAAGTGGAGTCACTGTTGTAATGTGGGAAATTAAAGCAAATTGCAGCTCTGGCAGTTTCGGGTCATAAAGAATTTAATCATATTCCAACTGCGGGTTGGTGGGGAGGCAGGGGTTGGACCGGCATACGTGAGGAAGGGAGAGGTCGTGTGTTTGGAGGGGTGGGGTCAGACGATCGCAGCAGAAGATTTGCTTGAGGGGCCGGGGGAAGCACTCCTGCTCCTCCTGGCCCACAAGCAGTGCTCGAAACAGTACTTACCTGCTGGATCCGGCTGCTCCTGCCTCCCTTTCGTTTCCCCGAGCCCTGCGAATCGTGGTCAGCCAGCATTAAATTTAAATGCCTGCCAAAATATCGGGAATGGAGCTTCATTTGAATATTATAATCAAGGACCCACCTCTCCAGAGCGGGTTACTTGGACGCCCCCAAACCGCCCTCAGTTAAAACAGAAGAAGGTGCGATTGCCACGGGTTGAGGTCGGGTTTCGCAAATTTTCTGATTTAACCCCCTCCCCCAAACACTTATCCCCACCCGTTGGGGAGGGGGGTTAAAACTTCCCCCTATGTGTCTGTGTGTGTGGGGCACAAGAGAAGAGGGGAGGGGGTGCATGTGGTTAAAAAAACTGCCAGTATGAGTGCGTCACTGACTAGCCATAAATTAATATTCAGACCAACTGCAGTCCACACTAAGATAAAGAAATCCCATGAGAGGAGATTTTTCCCCCCAAATTTGGATCAAATCCCCTTTACATTTGAGAATGTGTCGCTTGTTAAGCAGCATTGATGGCTTGACATATTTAAAGACAGTTGGATTGTCTCCTGATGTACCTATGGTGTGAATACACTATTTTTGATCTACACCACGCTTTTGGAAATATGACTGAATTGTAATAAATCTGATTGAAAATTCGGCAGTAGTTACAAGGGTAACTTATAGAGAGAGGGGGGATTTATAATTTCATTCAATTTTCTTACATTAGCATATAAAGTCTGCTAAATTGAACGGATTTCGTACAGAACAGTCTTTACCATAATAATGAAATAACGATTTAGCAGACTATTGATAAAACAAATGAACAAATACAAATGAAAAACTAGATTCAGAGCAAACTTATGTAAGTATCTAATGCCAATTCAAACTGGCGTCAGTTTGGTCTGTTCTGGTTTTATCATTCGATTACCTCCATATAGTGCAACTTCACGTAAACAACCCCCACCCAAATAGAACCCTCACCTTGTCCAAACAAAGGCCGAGCCTGCTCTAAGCGCCACAATGCCTTGCTCAACTCAATGACATGCCCAGCTACACTATACCAGACGGCACAGGCAGATCGCCGCCAAGTTGCACAACTGTGCACTTATTCGCATTCAACCACATCCACTCAGTCATCCACTTTCACAGGTACACTCATGGTTATCCATTTCCTTTCACATCCACATTCACCTTTTTATACAAACATGTTCACTTCCATATGTTTTTCTGCCCCCACATTTTTACACTTACAATCACCTTTTTATGTACACATGCTGGTATTAATTGATAACACTCCCATATTTCACACTTACAATCACTTGCTTACAGGCATGCTCAGTCCTATTCCTCCATTAGCTCTCGTATTTGCCCAGTTATAGTCACAGACCTCATAAGCCAACTCCAGTTCACCAGAACCTACCTGTTTATTAGACAAAAAGTGACAGTTCAGTTTTTTGCAAAAATGTCATGTAGTAACTCACAGCTTAACCCTCATCTTATCTAGAGCATGTATTGTTTAGATACATGGGACTAAAAATTGGTTTTGCCCCCAAAAATGGGCGCGGGGATCACGATGCGCTGGCAACCCACGCCTGTTTGGAGGACCGCAGGCAGCCCGCGAACTTCGGGCTGCCTGCTGATTAACATGATTGCAGGGTTCAGCCAGCACTGAATGCGCTGCTGAGCAGCTGAACGCTCAGCAGGTGGTCCAAGTTCGTGTGAGGGTAGCATCAATTAAAGCTAGCCTGCACTACTTAAACGCAGTCTGCACCTCTTAACGGGGAGGTGCTTTCTGTCTACAGATCATCATTCAATTGGCTGAGTGTTGTATCCGTGTATTAATAGAGACACGGAATGCAGGAGTTGGTTTAACAGTTGTTTACTGAACAAAGTCTGGAGGTGAACTAAAAGATACAAGACACTATACAGGCTTATATACCCAAGTGGTCACTACCGGTATTACAGTACACAGGGGCTCTTAAAGGTACATACACTACAATTCCTCCCCTTTTAGATAATTGGTACATAACATTTTAAGTAATCATTAATTAACATGTTTACAAGAACAATAATCTACACATTTGCTGCAGTTAATCAATTATAAGTCAGTCTCTCTGGAGGCTTCCTGACTCGGTCCGGATAACGCCTCGGTGGTGTAGTAGTTTTCGGTGGTGTAGTAGGTTCTTTTGGCAAGGTCGATTCGGCTTGAATGCCAGTGTCGGGTTCATCTGGTTCCAGTATCACCGGATCGGAGGTAGATACTATGGGTATCTCTGCTTCATCATTAGGCGTATAGAGTTGTGGTGTAGGTTGTCCCTTTTCAGATGACTCTATGATCTGGTCAGCATGGCGCCTTATTATGCTTTCTCCAATGTCCACGGTATACATCAGAGGTCCTAGTCGTGTGCAAATAGTTCCAGGCTGCCATTTCTCGGTACGGTAGTCCCGGGCCAAAACTTGTTGACCTATCTGGAAGGTTCTAGTTGGCCTTTCATTCATGCCTTGAAATTGCCGGTTCTCTACGTCCCTTCTGATGTTTGGCTTGATCAAATCCAGCCGGCATCTTAGTCTTCTATTGAAAAACATCATGGCGGGAGTTTGGTTTGTAACCACATGTGTTGCATTCCTGTATGCAAACAAGAAGTTATCTACCTTATGTTGTAGATTTATGTCTTCATTACCCATGGCCTTTACGGCCTTCTTGAAGGTCTGGACAAACCTTTCAGCTAATCCATTGGTGGCGGGATGGTATGGGGCGGTTGTGTAGTGCTTAACCCCATTGTTTTTTAAGAACTTCCTGAATTCTTCGGACACAAATTGCGGTCCATTATCAGAACAGATCTGTTCAGGCAGCCCATTCCTGGCAAATATGGTCCTTAATACTGTGATGGTTTTTTCCGTGGTGGTGGAGGACATCTTTATTACCTCCGGCCACTTGGAGTGTGCATCCACCGCGATTAAGAACATTGGCCTAGAAATTCAGTATAGCCACATTTGGGGCGGTAAAGTCGGGCGGCCGCTAAAGTTTGCGCCCGCCGGAAAGTGGAGGCCACTTCGCCGATATTCAGTAGCTTTGGCCAAGGAGTTTGCTCGAGCGCTAAAACTGGCGTTGCACGGCTATCTTTAGGCGCTAAGCCGGCGGTGCAGACTGATACCGCCGAGGCCGGGCGCAGCGCAGATGCGGTCATGTTTTGATTGACAGCAGACACCCTGGCGCCGGCCAGCTCTTAAAGGGGGAAGGGTCGACTTGGTCTGCTGCCACGCCCTGGATACTGCAGCCCTCCAGCTAGGCCTAAACACTGCTGCTGGAGAGAAATAGCACCAGGAAGGATGCAGAGGGCCCATGAGCGAGCGCAGCGCTTCTCTGCCCATGATTTAAAGGTGCTGGTTAGGGCTTTGGAGAAGAGAAGCCATATCTTGTTCCCGGACAGTGGCAAGAAGCCTCCCAAGAGGGTGTACAGGAGAGCCTGGAGGGAAATCGCCCAGAGGGTCACAGCCAACAGCGATGTCCCCAGGACTGGTGTCCAATGCCGGAAAAAGTTTAACGACCTCACTCGGATTGTCAGGGTGAGTACCCTTTCCAGTGTCCTCCTCATCCTTGCATGTGCACCTCACATTATGGGCAAAGGGACCTCAAAGGCCTAATGGCCAGCCCTCATCCAGCAGCTATGGCACTGGCATGAACATCAATTGCACTTTCTGCACTTTACACACTGGCCAAGCTATTCGACCATGGGAGGCAGTGCACACAACAACAGGGCACCACACTGGCCAAGCTATTCGACCATGGGAGGCAGTGCACACAACAACAGGGCACCACACTGTACTTAGAGGCCGTCCTTTCTCTTGCAGGCCAAGCTGGCCCAGAATCTGAAGAGCCGGACTGTCACCGGGGGAGGCCGTGCCCAGTTCCAGCAGCTCAGTGACCTGGAGGAGCGCGTGGGTCGAGTCATGGGTGCCCGGGTGATTGGCCCCGTTGCAATTGGAGATGCCGACCCTGTGCTGGGCTCCAATGGTAAGGACATGACCGTTTGGACCGCTCTCGTTCCCCTTGCGCTTCAGATCTACATCCTTTGCCACTGTCCGACCAATGCGCAGAATGCCACCACTCATGCCTCCCTCGCTGACGCCCTGTCCTCACTCTAAAGCTACTCTTGTGCCTTCCTGCTTTCAGCTGGTGAGGAGGAGGTCCCTGAAGCTGCGAGTGTCAGTCCCTCGGAAGAGGAGGACGAGGAGGAGCAAGAGGAAGGCGGCACATCGGGGGAACCCTCATCCGTGCCAGGGGATGGCAATGGAGGGGACACGTCTTCCCTGGAGGAGAGCCAGGGGGAAGTGTTGCAGGGGGGTGTAGCTCCTGTGCCCAGTGGCGTCCAGCCACGCGGGAAGGGTCGGGCAGCTCGGCTGCCTTCTCCCCAGAGGGGGGAAGTGTTGCAGGGGAGCGTAGCTCCTGTGCCCAGTGGCGTCCAGCCATGCGGGAAGGGTCGGGCAGCTCGGCTGCCTTCTCCCCAGAGGGGGGAAGTGTTGCAGGGGAGTGTAGCTCCTGTGCCCACTGGCATGCAGCCACGCGGGAAGGGTCGGGCAGCTCGGTGGCCTTCTCCCCAGAGGGGGGAAGTGTTGCAGGGGAGTGTAGCTGCTGGGCCCAGTGGCGTGCAGCCACGCGGGAAGGGTCGGGCAGCTCGGCGGCCTTCTCCCCAGAGGGGGGAAGTGTTGCAGGGGAGTGTAGTTGCTGGGCCCAGTGGCGTGCAGCCACGCGGGAAGGGTCGGGCAGCTCGGTGGCCTTCTCCCCAGAGGGAGAGTCCGGCCTCCAGTCCGGAGACGGTCCTCGCCCAGGAGGTGTGCCTCCTTGATCAAATGTCCGCGGACTCGGATCGTCGGCACACCGAGTTCATGGGGGTTGTGGCACGGTTGCCTGAGGCCATTGAGTCCCTGGCTCATAGTGTGTCTGATTTCGGGGCCTCACAGGCCAGGGGTTTCGAACAACTCGCGGCAGCACAGGCCAGGGGTCTCGAACAATTCGGGGCATCACAGGACGCGAGTCGGGCACAATTCGGGGCATCACAGGACGCGAGTCGGGCCGAATTCGGGGCATCACAGGACGCGAGTCGGGCCGAATTCAGGGCAGCACAGGACGCGAGTCGGGACGACTTCAGGGCAGCACAGGCAGCGAGTGGACAGTTGATCAGTGGTGCCGTGCAGTCACTGGCTGGTCTGATGCGGGCACAGACCAGGGCAGTACGGGCACTCACTGCTGCCACACTCGCTGTGTCACGCATGCATCGCCAGGGCACCCGCCGCGCTGCTGCAGCACAGCGGTCTGGCCTTCACCAGATTGCTGCGCTTGCTGCAGTGCCAGCCCGGCCGAGTGCCAGTGTCTCTGGCGACCAGCGAGCGCCTGGCATCAGCCAGCTTGCCCCCATTGCTGCAGCCGCCACTGCCACTCCCCCGGCGAAGCTGCGACGAGCTGCTGAAGAGACTGATGCTGCCCAGCCACAGCTGCAGCAGTCAGCAGCCGGCCCCTCGAGGGCCAGAGCTCGTCTAGGCCGACCCCCAAGGGCATCTGCCGTCACGCAATGTGCCCCTCAGGAGCCTTCCCCCAGCCTTGCAACACCCACAGGGCCCAGGTTGAGGCGGAGCAGCAGGTCGGCCAGGGGCCGGAAAAGGCTGGACAAGGACTCGCCCTCTCGGCACACAAAGTAGAGTGTGTTGGCAAATGTTTTTTTATATGGGGGTGCTTGTGCTGTCTATGGGGGGGGTTCTTTTGGTAAGGCCGAGGATGAAGGCAAATGTTTTTTTATATGGGGGTGCTTGTGCTGTCTATGGGGGGGGTTCTTTTGGTAAGGCCGAGGATGAAGGCCATTTGGATGGACAAGTTTTGTTATTCCTCCCCAGGTTGTGGGAGTGAGATATGTTTTTGACTGTTTTTTGGGGGTGTTGTCTGTTTTTTGGGTTTCATGTGGGAAGGGCCCTGAGTTTGTTCAATAAAGCTTTTTCTTTATTCAGCTTGTCCATGTGTGATGTTTCAAGTGGTTGTTGCGTTAACCGGCTGAGGGCTTGCAGAGCGGCTGCATTCATGTGCCTTCATTGCCACAAGCCATTCCCTGACAGGGGGCCTAGAAGTGTCGTTCAATAAGCCGCCGACGGACGGCCCTTGGACCTTGTGGCTCCCTCCTGGGCTGGTACCCCTCCTCCTCCTCCTCCTCATGGTCCTCCTGCTCGTCCTCCTGAGGTGGTGGTCCAACGTGAGGTGGCAGTGCCTGAGTCCTGCGGATAGCCAGGTTGTGCAGCATGCAGCAAACGACGACGAACTGGGAGACTCTATCCGGCGAATACTGCAGAGATCCGCCGGAGCGATCCAGGCAGCGGAACCATTGCTTGAGGATGCCAATCGTTTGCTCTATGATGTTCCTTGTGGCTTGATGGCTTTCGTTGTATGCCTCCTCCGCAGGGGTCCTGGGCGCGCGGAGCGGGGTCATGAGCCATGTACACAAAGGATAGCCTTTGTCCCCGGTAAGCCATCCTCTTGGGGGAGGCTGTGCCTGGAACATGTCAGCCACAGTAGTCTGGCGCAGGATAAATGCATCGTGGCTGCTGCCTGGAAAGCGGGCATTGACAGCTAGGATGCGCTGCCTGTGGTCACACACCAGCTGTACATTGAGGGAATGGTAGCCCTTCCGGTTGCGGTAATCCTCGGCATTGTCGATAGGTGCCCGCAAAGCCACATGCGTGCAGTTAATGGCGCCCTGCACCATGGGGAAGTTGGCGATCCTCGCAAATCCGACTGCACGCTGCTCCTGCCTCTCTAGGGTCATGGAGAAGGAGATGAATTGGTGTCTCCTTGTGAAAAGGGCATCGGTGACCTGCCAGATGCAGCGATGCACGGCGAACTGGGAGATGTTAGCTATGTCCCCAGCAGCGGCTTGGAAGGAGCCGCTTGCATAAAAGTTCAGAGCCACCGTGACCTTCACTTCCACCGACAGAGACGTCCTGCACATCAGCTGTGGACGCAGATCTCTGTGAAGCAGCTGGCAGATCTCTGCAACCACCTCCCTTCTGAAGCGCAGCCTCTTAACACACTGCGCGGCAGTCATGGTGAGATCGGACACCTGCTGGCGGTATTCCCTGAGTGGGTAAGGCCTACGTTGCCGACGCCTGATGGCCCCTCTGCGTCTATGCATGGCTGCCCCTCTCACACAGCGTCTGCGAGCCCTTCGCACATAATGCTGGAACTGAGGGTTGGAACCCCATGCAGCCCCCATAATATACTTGCAAACAGTGAAATCACAATGAGTCAAATTTCCAAGCTCTGGCCAGAAGCCAAAAATACCTCTCCTATGTTGGCCCAAATCAGTAAGGTCTCTTCCTTGGTCTCTGTCCAGAAATCCGTTGCACTAAAGTCATTGCAGCAAAATGGCTGGCCTTTATAGTTCAGTCTAAGTGCCCTTTAATTAGTGCTCCCTGAGGCCCACAGGGCCTCTGCTGCGTTCCACTTCACAGTTCTTAACAGCGCCACGCCCACATTGGGCGGGCGCTACTGAAGTTCCGGTTTGGGGCGCACAAACGGCGTTGCACGACGAAATGACATCATAAGTTGCGCGCGCTTTTGCGCCGGCGCTAAATGTCTACTGAAGTTGGGCGTAGGCACAGATCATTCTGCGCCCGGCCGCTAAGTGCCTAGCGCTCGAGATCTACTCCTCTTATGGCGCTAACGGCTGGCGAACGCAACTGAATTTCTAGGCCATTGAGTCCATAAATGGACCAGCAAAGTCGATATGTACCCTTTGCCATGGAGATGAGGGCCACTCCCATGGATGTAGAGGGGCTTGTGGTGGGGCGTTTTGGACCTTCTGGCATCCTAGACAGCTCTTGGTCATTTCTTCAAAGTCTCCATCGATACCTGGCCACCACACAAACGCTCTGGCTAGGTTCTTCATTTTCACTCCACCCAGATGCCCCTCATGAAGCTCCTTTAGCACTTTATCCTGGAGTTTGGGTGGAATCACCACTCTGGATCCACACATCAAGGTTCCTCAGCACACTGACAGCTGTTCTCTTCTTTGCGAGAATGCTGGCAACAGTGGTTCACCATGTGCTGGCCATCCCTTCACCGTTAAATCGTCGACTCATGAGAGAGTCGGGTCATTTCTCGTTTCCTTTTCAATGGTAGAATTTGTTACTGGTAGACATTCCACTATGGTTGAGTGGAACATCTCCACTGGGTCCACTGTAGGTGCCTCTTCTACCGTTGGCAACGGTAGGCGCGATAAACCGTCAGCATTCCCATGCTGTTCTGATCCCTTGTATTCTATGTCATATTGGTGTGCCCCTAGGAAAAGGGACCACCTCTGTAGCCTTTGCGCTGTCATAATGGGAACGCCCGTTTTAGGGTTGAATATGGAGACGAGGGGTTGATGGTCAGTCAACAAGGTAAATTTTTGTCCGTGTAGGTAATGGTTGAATTTCTTCACTCCCCACACCAGGCTGAGTGCTTCCCTGTCGATCTGGGCGTAGTTACGCTCAGCTGAGTTCAATGAGCGTGACGCAAAAGCTATCGGCTGCTCCGAGCCATCAGGGAATCTATGCGATAATACCGCTCCTACGCCGTAAGGGGATGCATCGCACGCCAGTGTGATTGGCAGTGATGGGTTGTAATGAGCCAACACTTCCTTGGACGTGATCAAGCCTTTGCATTTATGGAAGGCATGTTTACAGTCTTCGCTCCATTTCCAAATTACTCCCGTTTGTAGCAGTGCGTTAAGAGGGTGCAGAACAGTTGACAAGTTCGGTAAAAATTTATGATAGTAATTTATCAATCCCAGGAACGACCTTAATTGTGAGACATTTTCAGGTGCTGGGGCTTTTATGACCGCTTCAATTTTTTCAGGTGACTTATGCAACCCTTCTTCGTTAATTATATGGCCACAATATGATATTTGTTTCTGGAAAAATTCGCACTTGGGGCGATTTGCTCGTAGGCCCCATTCTCTCAGCCTAGTGAGCACCTGCTCCAAATTGGCAAGGTGCTCGTTGTCGTTTTCTCCTGTTACAAGGATGTCGTCTAGGTAGCATTGAGTCCCCGGAATCACTTGGAGGACTTGCTCCATAGCTCTTTGCCAGATAGCTGGAGCTGATGCTACTCCGAAAACCAGTCGATTGTACTGGTACAGGCCTTTGTGTGTGTTTATCATGAGATACTTTTTAGAGGCCTCTTCAACCTCCATCTGTAGATATGCCTGTGCCAAGTCAATTTTGGTGAAACGTTTCCCTCCGGATAGTGAGGCGAAAATATCTTCTATCCTCGGAAGAGGATACTGTACCGTGTGAAGGACCGGGTTCACAGTCACCTTGAAGTCCCCACAGATGCAAATTTTTCTCTGTTCTTCAGATTTATCGTTATTCAACGTTTTCTTCATGACCGGGATGATGGGTGTTGCCCACTCGCTCCAATCTACCTTGGATAACACGCCTGCCTTTTCCAAATTCTCCAGCTCTGCCTCGACTGCTGGACGAATTGCGTATGGCACCGGCCTTGCCTTAAAAAACTTGGGAATTGCCGCATCTTCCACTTTTATTGAGGCGGTGACGCCTTTCAAGGTTCCTAGTTCCTGTTGAAACACTTCTTTGGCGTTGGCCAAGATGTCTTTTAATCGTTCAGGTATGACGTCATCATCATTTTTTTTCTTACTGGTCACCGTCAGTGCCTGAATGGAGTGCCAGTCTAAACGTATCTTCCTGATCCATTCACGTCCCAACAGCGGTGGACCACCATCTTGCAGAACGTATAAATACAACTTCTGTATTTCCTTGCCGTTGTATACAACAGGCACCCTTATTTTCCCTCTGGGGTATACTTTCTGCCCTGTATATGTCTTCAAGATAATGGATGTGTCTTTCAAAGGTATATGCGGAAATAGCCGCTCGTAATCCCGTCGACTTATGTCGGTCAGAGCTGATCCTGTATCTAGCTCCATTTTAACTGGGGACCCCGCTATCGTGAGGGTAACCCAAATGGTCTGGTAATCTTCTTTGGCAATTACATTATGTAATTTGAGACAGCTTAGTCTCTTGTTTCCGGAGTCGCTATTGCTCTTCTGGTCTTCGGAGCTACTGTCCGTCATTATTTGTACCTTTCTGTACTTTTCCTTATTGATTTTTTTTCTGTCAGTGGATTTTTTGTTTCCAGATCGGCATACATGTGCAATGTGTCCCATCTTTCCGCATTGCCTGCATGCTTTGTCCTTGAACCAGCAGTCCCTCTGGTCATGGGTGGATCTGCCGCAGCGATAACATCTCTCTCAACCCCGTGTTATTTCATGGGTGCCGAAGTCCTGTGGCTTTTGCTGTATCTCTGCAGCTCCTCTTGCTGCTGCTTCGTATGATACAGCCATACTGAAAGCCTTGTCCAGTGTCAAATCTTTCTCAGAAAGTAGCCTTTTCTGTGTTCCTTCACTTAGGAGACCGCAGATGAATTTGTCTCGTAGAGAATCTGCCAGTCCTGCCCCGAATTGGCAGTGCTTTGACAGCTTTCTTAATTCGGTGAGGTAATCAGCGTTACTTTCATTCTTGTGCTGATTCCTCATGAAGAATTTGAATCGCTCCGCTATGAGCAGCGGTGTTGGGTTTAAGTGCTCCTGTAGGGTATCAACAATCTCCTTAAAATCCTTGTCCATCGGTTTGGCTGGAGTGATTACGTTTCGTAACAGCCCGTATGTCCTTGCGCCCATCAGATTTAGAAGTACCGATGCCTTTTTATCATCCTCTACTTCATTCGCTGTGCAATATACCTCCACTCTTTCCACATATGTGGTCCAATCCTCTATATTACTATCGAAAGCAGTAATATTGCCAGTCTTAGGCATCCTGAAAATCAAAAATGGCGCCTCCCGCGCTTTCCTTTCTTCCCTGCCAAGAAAAAATGGCGCCTCCCGCGCTTTCCCGCCGCTGCCGCTGCTGACAACGCTGTTCTCCGCGGTTTTTATTTACACAGATATTTTTAATAGTTGGAGACTCGTTCCCGCCGGACTCTCTGGGATTTTTCCCACCCTCTGCTTGGTCCGAATGCCGACCTGCTTTGCAGCGCCGTCCGTCTCCCGAGTGCTCCACCCTCCGTCTCTGTTTGCCTCTGCCTTCCGACTCACTGCTCGGCCCCGCTGCAGAGCCACCCGATCGAGCCCCAGCCCGCCGCCCAGGAAGGATTAGTGCAGTACCTGCCACCAGCCCGGCTAGCTGGTGAAACCACAGTT
The DNA here is from genome assembly GCF_052327205.1 of Somniosus microcephalus. Classification (NCBI taxonomy): domain Eukaryota; kingdom Metazoa; phylum Chordata; class Chondrichthyes; order Squaliformes; family Somniosidae; genus Somniosus; species Somniosus microcephalus. The sequence continues at coordinate 213,432,511 of NC_140993.1, read as the reverse complement.
TTTTTTTCTTCTTCGACCTTCGTCTGAGGAATCGATCTCCTTGAGGTGCTGCCGAATTGCAGGTAAGTCCGTCTCCAATTCGTCGCCACTGTTGTATCCGTGTATTAATAGAGACACGGAATGCAGGAGTTGGTTTAACAGGTATTTACTGAACAAAGTCTGGAGGTGAACTAAAAGATACAAGACACTATACAGGCTTATATACCCGAGTGGTCACTACCGGTATTACAGTACACAGGGGCTCTTAAAGGTACATACACTACACTGAGGAAGACAGTGGGAAAAAAAAATTCATGATGGCACAACAGGGGAGACAGCATGCACCAAGGTTCTCTGATACATCATTGGAGGCCTTGGAGGTGCAGGAGGTCAACTCGAGGAGGAGGCAACAGACAAAAGTGCAATGAGTGGTCAAAGTCAATGAATTCATCTTCAATTGCCACATCCCACCACCTGCACCACTAGCCTCACATACTGCTCAATGCACCACACCCCAATCTCTACCAAACATGACTCATACCTCACAACCATAGCTTTACCTGACCCTCACCTCACAGCTTGCATACACTGCCAGCTATTCAACCATGACAGGCACATCACCCAAACACATTGCACAACACTCACTGACACACTTCCCTTTCTCTTGCAGGAAAAGGGGGCGCATAACCGGTGTAAGCAGAACCTAACTGGTGGGGGCAGTCTTGCCTGCATCACCTCACCCAGTTGGAGGAGACGGTGCTGGCCATTCTTGGCAAGGGCATGACTGAGCCCACTGCAAGCAGTGGGGCTGAAAAAGTACAAGATGCCAGTATCCTCATATGTTATCCTCCTTCTCACATCCCACTTCCCCCTCATCCCACAATCTCTTCTGATTTAAAATCTGCACATGGTATAAGCATACGCCACTTGCTAACCCCCCCTTCCCTCAACACAATCCTACCCTTGTGCCTTTGTCATTTCAGATGCCCAAGAAATCCAACCTGGCCAGCCAGTGGTTGTAGAAGAAGAGGGAGAGGAGAGTGATAAAGAAGAAGAAACACCATCACTCAATCTGACACTCGCAGCCACCAGCTCAGATACTGGAACTGCATGGAGTTTAGACGGTAGCTTAGAGGCACCGGGCATGAGTGGGCCGCAGCCAGGGCAGTGCAGGAAAGGGTAGTACTCCCCGGAGGGCGAGGTCTCTCATGTGTTCTGCTGCAGAAGACTCAGATGAGGACCTCGATGGGGCAGCCTACAGATGAACACTGATAGGTATGCTCAATGAAATGCTTGGTGCATTGGCAGGCCTGCCAGAAAGCCGGAGTGCAATGTCAAGGAGGATGGAGGAGTCCTGCACCGACCTTGAACAGGGCTTTGCTCAGAGCTTGGAGTCCATCCTTTGCAGCGTGGGAAGATCGATTAGCGCACTGTGGATCCAACCATGCTTCAGCATCTGATGGCCGATGTCTCTGCTTCCATTGGAGCACAAGCAGCAGCCACCAAACATCTGAGTGCTGCAGTGGATTCTCAGACTGAAGTCCTACAGGCTCAAAGAGCTGCCATCATGGCTGGGTTTATCAGTGTGTAAAGGGGCTTGCAGGGTTTCACAGCAGTCCAGCAATCTGTCCTCCAACAGATGGCTAGGAATGTTGAGGCGCCGCCCTGGGGGGAGTGGCAGTGGCTCCGTAGAGGGCGAACCTGCAGTCCTCTCTCAGGGTGACAGCATTCGTCCTTCCACCACTGCCACTCCGCCAATGCCCTTGCTGTTGCCTGTCAGCCAGCCGGCCTAGACTGCTGCCGCCCATGCCAGGATTGTCCTGCAAGGCCATCTGCAGTCTCCCTCACTGAAAGTCAGCAGCCTTTCTCCGCTTCTGCTTCCTTCTCCTCCTCTGGTCGCCGAATGCCTGGTGGCAAGGGCTGGGTCCTCATGATGGCGAGGTTGTGGAGCATGCAGCAGACCACGATGAATCGTGAGACACTTTCTGGTGAGTACTGCAGGACTCCTCCAGAGTGGTCCAGGCAGCGGAAGCATGGTTTAAGGACACCAATGGTCTACTTTATCAGATTCCATGTAACAGCATGGCTCTCATTGTATGCGTGCTTCCCACGTGTGGTTGGGTTGTGGAGCGGAGACATGAGCCAGGTGGTCAGCAGATAGCCCTTGTCGCCCAGTAGCTGCCCTCTGGTTTGTTGTGGTGGCTCAAAGACTGTGGGAACAGCGGACTGGCGCAGAATGAAAGCATCATGACTGGTGCCAGGATACGTGGCATTCACCATCATGATGTGTTGAGCATGGTCGCACACCAACTGCACATTCAGCGAGTGGTAACCTTTGCCGTTGCGGTACATCTCAGCATTTAGATATGGTACCCACAAAGCCATGTGCGTGCAGTCAATGGCAGCCTGCACCATGGGTAAGACCGCTATCCTGGCAAAGCCACGTGCATGCTCTACCTGCTCCTTTCTGGTCAGAGAGAAGACAATGAAGTCCCCTCTCCTGGCATAAAGAGCGTCTGTCACCTCTCTTATGTAGCAGTGGACAGCAAACTGGGAGATGTTACAGATGTTGCCTGCTCCAGCCTGGAAGGATCCCAACGTGAGGAAATTCAGGGCCACGGTCACCTTCACAGCCACTGGCAGCACGGTCCTTGCCCTGGAGTGAGGCTGCATGTCTGGAAGAAAAAGATGGCAGAGTTCTGTGAGCACCTCCTTCATAAAGCGCAGACGCCTCACACACTGCTCCTGGCTCAGGCTGAGGTAAGAGAATTGCTCTCGGAAGACCCTAGCTGGGTAAGGCCTCCTGCTGAGAGCCCTTCTACCCCTCCTCCTGCTCCCTCTGCGAGCAGCTTGTCCTCTTCTTCACTGCCTCTGCTCCATCTCCCTGTCATGCTGCAGGCCGAGGGGGATGACAACTAGAGCACCCATGACTGGGAGCAAGTGGTCTGACCAGAACCCTTGAAGTCAGAAGCAAGTCATTTGCAGTACCACTCTCTATCACCTCACCAACTTTAAACAACTCTAGAAAGCTCCAAACATTTCCACAAAATTACACAGAACTAGTAGAAAATAATCAGCAACTGACCTTGGTTGTTGATCACTTTAAATATCGCTGGCAGGGGATCCTTGCAACTGCTGAACACATGTTCAGTTGTGCGAGGTTAACATGGCGGTAGTTCCAGCGTTGAGGATGAAAATGGCAGCGCTGGCGTCAAATCAGTGTTGCACGCTGCTTGATGTCACGATCTGCCTACTCTACATAGTTCTGGCGCACGCTGCCAGCGCCGACGCTACCGTCCTCACCAAGGTGGCGTCCGGCGCAGCCCGCATCAGAAATATGCGCATGCAGCTCGGATGCCATTTTCGACCCAAAATGGCACCCGTAGCGCCCAAACAACGGGCACTATGCAATCAAATTTCTAGGCCATAGACTCCCCGGGGCTATTTTAGTGAAATTACTAACAGTCACCCTTCTGTTCCAATCATCTAAAGGATGAGTAATTTGCTTTACTGACCAGTCCTTATTTTTGTGTGCACTTATTTTAAGAGAAGAAATTCTAAAAACTGGGGAGGGCCAAATTAATGTCACTCTTTGTACATTATGAAGGGAGGGAGCAGTGCTGGAATTTATCATTTCATTCAGCTTTATTTCATTGTTTTTTGCATTTCACTTTGCTCTGTTACAAGCAACCCACGGCTTACATTTTGTTAAAGAAATGAACAGAAATTGTGATAAAATTGCATTTTCAGGTCTCAGAGCTCCAGCCTGTTTAAACTGCACTTCAAAATAGGGGAAAAGCAAAAGAAGATTCCGAGATCGCAATATGCTTTTAATAAATGTAGTAAAATATTACAGGTATGCAATGAACTGAAATGTAGATCTACAACAGATTAATCTTATGAATGACAACCTTATTTCCCATCAAAGACTGATATTATGTATATTATTTTTCTTCAATAATTAAATTCAATAAAAGCCTGAAGCAGCATTAAAAACCCAGCCACTGCACAACGCAAACATAAAAGGTGAGGGACACCATTAAAAAGGAAGTTGTTTGGCTGAAATGTAGCAATTTATTCTCAAGCATGCAATTGTTCTATTTTCATTGCTCTGTTAGGAAAAACACAAAAAGCCTTCGCTATAAATATTTCGATGGCAAATTGTGTCTCATTTACGTTGTTGTCATTCTTTATTTAAGGTATATCATTTACGATCATAATTCATAATTGTCTTTTGTCACATTTTATTAAATTGTGGTGTTAAACTGAACAGCCGCTGTCCTTTCTGCTGTCACTCGGTTTCTTCACCAGGTCTAATTTGCCCCAGGTATCACAGTGTACCCATCTGGCTCTGACATCTGTCTCTCTATTGATCATAAGGGCTTAGTCAGTTGATCAAACAGATCAGTACAGGAAATTGCTCTTTTGCATGCAAGTAAGCGAATCATTTGCACAAGGAACATGCAGTATTACGACAACAGTACTTTTACATTCTCATACCACCAAACAATTTAATAAAAGACTGCAATTTTATGCTTAGAAACATTGTAAATATCACCTAGGTTTTGTAACTTTATTTAAAAAATTTTTAAAGCACCGTTATTAGTTGGGACAATTTTCCCTCCAAATTACCTTGTTTAATGGCTTTTAAACTGCATGAGATCAGCTCCCCTTATTTTGCAAAAAAAAACAACAATCAATTCAATTTAATAAATTTGATCTGAACCTTTCTGTGGCTCATGACTCTCTTTTTTCCCCCCCGCTACTTGTCTCCTCCTCTCCTGCAGGTGCTAATCCTGGGATACAGTTCCACGGGTGCCGGCAGTTTTCTGGCACCTCGCCCAAATGGTACTATGTGAGGAACATACTTGACAGGCTGAATGACATTTCCTCGTCGTGCATTTTCTTATGTTCTAAAGCAATGCAGAACCATGGGCGGTTTTGTGCTGCAGCCTTACTACATTCATGAGGCCGTATTACTGATAATTGTTTCCTCTGTCAGTGAAAATGCTGGAATAAATATAAAGTGGGGACAGGCGACTTATACTTGCAGATTTTTCACCAACATTAGTACACAGATTAAAATGATACCCCTAGAGTAAGAGAGCAGAATTCACCCCATGAGTTTGGGCTAGATATGCAATTATTAGATTATTAGTGTGCCAATTTACTGGAACATTTTATATTTGTTCTTGGAATTTGGTTGTCCTGACAGCATTGAGTCAATGGGATAGATTTTGACTTGGTGCGATGGTGTAAAACAGGTGACAGCGAGTCGGCGCCCCATTTCACATCTCTCCCAATTCTTATTTCTATTGACTTCAAAAGAAATGGTCACTTTGTGCTAGCCCACAAATTACTAGATTTATTGAATTACATTTCACAACCTGCCATGGTGGGATTTAAACTCCTGACCTCTGGGTTGCTAATCCAGTACCATAACCACGATCAAATCCTATTGTGCCCTGAACAATTCTCATTATAAATATGCCTAGTCAAGTTCTAATTACTTTTTTTAGAGGGAAGATGTCCTCTAGTTGCTACGTGTCAGTGGCAAATAAATATAGTGGGAAGATTTCCCCTGAAATCCCAAATGAGTTCTAAAAGAATGCATTTACAATATCATTAGACACAGTGAGCAGACAACATAGTCCTCCATAACTTTTAAACAACCCTGGCATTTCCCAATACCTGCCTACAGAGATCATTTGACCATTTGTCATTTCTCATCATCCCCATCATCCATATATTACGGACTTAGTTACAGACTTATTTATGGACTGTTTGCAAACTTGCTGCCCTATTTGGCCTCGATCTAAGCTGTCGACCACATATCCGCTCCATCACTTAGACCACCTACTTCCACCTCCATAACATCGTCCGTCTCCGCCCCTGCCTTAGTTCATCTGCTGCTGAAACCTTCATCCATGTCTTTGTTACCTCCAGACTCAACTATTCCAATGCTCTCCTGGTCGGCCTCCCACCTTGCACCCTCCGTAAACTTGAGCTCATCCAAAACTCTGCTGCCCGTATCCTAACTCGCACTCATCACCCCTGTGCTCACTGACCTACATTGGCTCCCAATCTGGCAATGCCTCAATTTTAACATTCTCATCCTTGTTTTCAAATCCCTCCACGGCCTCGCCCCTCCCTATATCAGTAACCTCCTCCTCTGAGATCGCTGCATTCCTCTAGTTCTGGCCTCTCCCTGATTTTCCTCACTCCACCATTGGTGGCCGTGCCTTTAGATGCCTTGGCACTAAGCTCTAGAATTCCCCCCGCTAATCTCTCCGCCTCTCTACCGTTCTCTCCTCCTTTAAGACATTCTTTTAAAATCTTTGACCAATCTTTTGGTCATCTGTCCTAATATCTCTTTATGTGGCTTGGTGTCAAATTTTATCTGTTAATGCTCCTGTGAAGTGCCTTGAGACGTTCTTCTTGTACTGCTTCACTTCTTGCAGTGATGTGCCCACATGATTATGTTAGGTAGGGAATTCCAAGATTTTGACTCAGTGATGATGAAGGATTTGCAGATTATATCCAAATCAGGATGGTGTGTGACTTGGAAGAGAACTTGGAGGTGATGATGTTCCCTCAACATTGCTGCTCTTGTCCTTCTTGGTGGTGGAGAACAGGGGGCTGGGAGTTGCGCTTGGAGCAGATTTACTGAGTTGCTGCTGTACATCTTGTAGATCATACATATTGCAGCCACAGTACACTGTGGTGGAGGGGGTGGATACTGAGTCCTATGGCAGGGATGTCAATCAAGTGAACTGCTTTGTCCTGGATGGTGTCAAGATTCTTGAGTGCTGTTGCAGCTGCTCCCATGCAGGCGATTGGTGAGTATTCTATCACATTTGGACCGTGTAGATGCTGGAGAGGCACTGAGGGGTCAGGAGGTGAATACTCATTGCAGAGTACCTAGCTTTTTCTCTGCTCTTGTAGCCATGGCGTTGATATGGCTGGTCTAGTTAAACTTCTGGTCAATGGTGATCCCACATATGTTGATGGTGAGGGACATGACAATAGTGGTGCTGCCAAAGGTCAGGATAGATGGTTGGGCCTTTTCTTATTGAAGAAGGGCATTACCCAGCACTCATGTAGTGTGAATGTTACCTGCCACTTGTTATCCCAAGCCCGCATGTTGTCCAAGTCCTGCAGTAGGCTGCCATGGGTCGCTTCGGTTTTTGAGAAGTTATGAATGAAGCTGAAGAATGTGGATTTATTAGAAAACAGCCCAGCCCTGATCTTGTGATGGGGGGAAGGTCACTGACAAAGAAATTGAAGATGCTGGTCAAAATAACGTTGCCTTGAAGAACCCCTGCAGCAATGTCCTGCAGCTGCAATGATTGGGCTTCAACAATCATGACTCTGTCCCCGTATGTCAGGTATGACTCTAATCACTTAAAAAGATTTTCCTCTTAACCCCCAGTAACCTGGGCAATTTTCCACATTGTCAGGTTGGTGTGAATGGCACTAATGCACTTGAATACTTTGAGTAGAGGGGCAGGTAATTCTGATGCAGAGGTCTACATTTCAGGGGTGACTTGGATCTGGAGTGAAATGGAGTGAGACTCCCTGGCACACTCCACTTCAGAGTCTGACTGGATTGAGACTACAACTTCTCAGGGCTGGTGCAAAGCAAAACCACTTTTCACTGACACTACACCTATGGTATGAATGCCGTGTCAAATATTGATTGACCTGGTGTATGTTTCCAGAGTTTCCTGTCTTTATTTCTCATTTGTTCTGTGCACTGGTTGTGATTTGCCTCCAAACTATACATGGGAGGTTGCAATAAGGAGCAACAATGGGTAGACCAAAAGCTCTCAACCTATAAATTATTAATATTATTATTGTGGGCACCAATCTATGAGGAAAATAATTATCTGTAGGGTAGAACTGGGATTTAGAAAAGTAATTTAGGAACTTAATGTAATTGTGAAATAGACTGGGCCAAAAAAAATGGCTGAAAGGGCAAAAATAACAGGGCTAATTTGTTCCTTTGTCAAAAATGTATGTAGAATAATGAGTGTTGATTTAACTAGTGTTTTGGTTACGAAAATGGAACTATGTTCTGATCTAGACATTTTGATATAAGTCACCTGATTATTCTGATACTTCATCCAGATAAAGCTATAGGTGTAATAGAGCTGGTACTTTTAGTGGCTGGCGGTCATTTGCTACGGCTAGGGAAGTCTTGAAGCTCTGTTTAAAATAATGGTCAGCAAGGGAAGTGAGATTGGATTGAAGGTGAATGGAGATTCAGGTCACCGCTAGGGAACTGAAAGCCAACACTGAAGGAACTGAAAAGGTGGTTCAAATGGAAATAAAAAGGTCCTTGAATGTGTCATCACCTCCGAGTTCCATATCCATCTTTCCTACAATTCCCTGTACAAATCCCTCCAGTCTCCACCATTCTTATAGCATCAAAACGCCCTTAGCTGTGGCTCAGTTGGTAGCACACTTGTCTCTGAGTCAGAAAGTTGTGGGTTCAAGTCCCACTCCAGGGACTTGAGCACATAAAAGCTAGGCTGATACTCCAGTGCAGTACTGAGGGAGTGCTGCACTGTTGGGAGTGCTGTCTTTCGGATGAGACGTTAAACCAAAGCCCTTTCTGCTCTCTCAGGTGGATGTAAAAGATCCCATGGCACTATTTCGAAGAAGAGCAGGGGAGTTATCCCCAGTGTCCTGGCCAATATTTATCCCTCAACCAAAAAAACAGATTATCTGGTCATTATCACATTGCTGTTTGTGGGACCTTGCTGTGTGCAAATTGGCTGCCGCATTTCCCACATTACAACAGTGACACCACTTCAAAAGTACTTCATTGGCTGTAAAGCGCTTTGTGACATCCGGTGGTTGTGAAAGGCGCTACATAAATGCAAGTCTTTCATTTTTTCTTTAGCCAACGTTGTGAATGACATCCTCTGTGATTGTTACCATTGTGGTGTAACTCTCCTTGTCCTCAAACAGTGTTTAATGTAGTTGACCAAGCCATCCTCCTCTGTCATTCAGCTCCATGGACGCGCCCTTGACGATTCCATTGCTGTCTATCCGAATGCAGCGAGAGCATCTCCAGCAATGGATTCTCTTCCCTCCCCTGCATGCACCACCACCTCCAGGGTTCCTAAAGGATCTATTTTCAACAGTCTCTGCTTCCTTACTAACTTGTTGCCCCTCTTCAAAACCATCCACAGGCACAGGGTCAGCCTTCAAATTGCTGATGATGCCCAGCTCTACATCCCCACCATTTCTCTTGAGCCCCTAAATGCATCCATTGTCATTCCCTGCCAGAAATTCTGCTCCCTTGTTACTGACTCGATCCCCCTCCCTGCCCCTTTCCAAGGTTGAACCAGACCATTTGTAATCTCAGTGTCCTGTTTGACCCTGAGCTGAACTTTAAAACCCACATTCTATTCATCACAAAGACCACATACTTCCAGCTCCATGGAATTGCCCGCCTCCAACCCTATCCTAGTCTCTCAGCCACTGAGACCCTTATGCATTATGCATGCCTTCGTCATCTCCAGACTTGACTACTCTAAAGCTCTTCTTACTGGCATCCCATCCTCTACCCTTCATAAACTCCAACCTGTCCAAAACTATGCTACAAGTATTCATCTGCAAATTTTAATGGGCCATACCTGTAGCCTATCAGCAAGGACAACTGAACAAACTTTTATCAAGTAGGCAGGGATATTGGGACATACCTTTCAGTTGTTAATAAGGAATTTAAGATTCACTTCCAATTTAGAATGGGCACGTATAACTTTTTAACAGCGATATTGGGACACAACTGTAATCAGCTAATGAGAACATCAGGATACACAATGGGAGCATCGCACAATGCATTTGAAGGTCCTCTACCTGGCCTGTTAATAGGGACAGTAAAGCACGTTTAGAACCTGTTAAGAGGCACAATGCACCTGTGATCCATTCGGCTATATCAAGCTATAGGAGATGTTTACAGATGGTCTTCGTCCCAGAAATCGCTCACTCTGGAAACTTTGCTGCCAGGCCACCATTTTGATCAGTTCATGTTCCAGCAGAAAATAGTAGTCGGGGGGGAGCAAGATGCAGGTCAGGGGAGCGAGATCGTGGTCGGAGGGAGAGAACACGGGGGGATGGAGATAGTGGTCGGAGGGATCTGATCACGGGGAGTGGGGAGCAGACTAATCGCAGGGGGGTTTACAAGGTAGCTTGTTTGACCGGGGGAAACACTCCTGCTCCTCCTGGCCCACAGGCGGTGCTGTAAAGGCACTTACCTCATTCATCCAACCCTTCTCGTCTCCTTTTACCTGCTGGGTTTCCCGAGGCCTGGAAAATCGGCCAACATGGGTTAAAAATAAAAACACTGTTAACATGAAGGCACACAGCCTCCTAGGAGCGGATTGGTCACCCATCCTCCATCAAGACTCTGTTAAAACCGGAAGTGGGTGGGTTCAAGGTTTGGGTTCCTGTTTCAGATTCTTAACTATTGAACCATCCACTGACCCAAACCCACCCATTTTTGGGGGTTATAATTACCCCCCATCAATTTCGATTTGACACAAATTGCTGGACAATTTGTGCAGCTCCTCCGTTAGCCTCGACCAATCCAAAGAAATTGCAGCCCCCACATTGTGTGTCATGAAATTGCTAGATATATTAATACAAATACAAATTAATCTCGTCACAGCCATTTAAGGCTGGTAATTCATGTCTTAAGGACCCTGTTAATGATGTGATTTATGGTCCTGACGTGACACTCAACCTTGGAGGCCCAGACAGGGATTTATTGAAATTGTGGAGTCTTATTCTACCAGTAAATTGTTCCTAGAGGTTTTTTCAACTTTTTCTTACTTTTTCTTTCTGTCTCTTTTTCTTCTCTCTCTTAATCCAATCTTCCTTTCCCTCTCTTTGGCCCAGAGTTCCCTTAGCTCGGCAGGACTCCGTGGATCCTGACCCGCTGCTGGTTCTACCCCGCTCTGGAAACTGATTTTCCATTGATAGGGCTTGCTAAGCCCGCCCAGCACATTTCCCCAGCCAATTAGAGGAAGCGGGTCTGGTGACGTCATTCATGATGCGTCATCAGCCGGTTTCCTTAAAGGGACCATGGCTAACTTTCTTTTAACATTTGTGCTGTCAGTGTTCTAGAACATTGATGTGCAGCAAACACTGACAATCACTGCACAGAGGTGCAGGGCTGCACCCAGGTTCTCCCATGACTCCCTCCATATGCTTATGGAGGGAGTCAAAGCACGCAGGGAGGTCCTCTTCCCTTCCGATGGGTGGAAGAGACCTCCCCAGGAGATCAACAGAGCCTGGTTGCACATTGCAGAGGAGGGCACAAGCAGGGATGTCGTCAGGAGGACTTGGGTGCAGTGGCCCAAACCTTTCAATGATCTCATTAGATCACAAAACGTTAGTACAAAGCCACACTCACCTTCATCCTGCTGTGCCCCTCATCACATCTCCATCACACTGCCTTCCCTACCCTACTCCTGCACATCCTTACTCACACCAACTTACCTTGCACGTCCACCCATCCCTCTCTCTCTATCTACATTATCACATCCCCATCTCACTAGTCACTCCTCACACTCACCTTCATCCGAGTGTCATCATACCAACTAACAACACACAAGGGTAGGCACTTGGATGTTTTATGCAATGTTCATGTAAAGTTTCTGTTAATGTGCTGTCAAACATTGAAACCTTTATTTTCAACACTTTCCATTCTTGGACAGATTTGTGTGCACCTTTGGAAGTAGCTGGTGAGACATAACGGTACACCCCGCAATGATGGTGAGTGTGAAAGGAATGGCTTGGACAATGTAGGGATGCTTTATGGTGTTGGTGTGGGGTGGTGCCAACCTGGCACATCATGTGGCAGCCAGGGTGTACAGCATCAAATGAAGTAAATCTGGCCATGGTGAGGCCACCCTTGGCCTCCCGGGCAGCAATGTGGTTGGGTGCTGATGCCCTCTGTCCTGTGCAGCATCAGGTGATTGCGGAGAAGGTTGGTGTTGTTGTTGGTGCTGCTGGTGTTGGGGCTGCTCGTGGTGGGATTCTGAGGACCAAGGTGAGACAGTATAAACGGCACCCATGCTGATGGAATAGATGGCAGGTGAAGTAGAGATGACAGAAGCAATCTGTCAATGGTGAGAGAGTTCTTCCACTGAGGTGAGAGTGGATGGAGAGTGGAAAGTGGAAAGCCTGCAGAATCTGTGCTGGAAATAGACTGAGAAACAGCTTGTCATAGAGTCATAGAGTTTTACAGCACAGAAAGAGGCCCTTCGGCCCATCGTGTCTGCGCCGCCCATCCATCCCTGTCCAGTCTAATCCCATTTTCCAGCATTTGGTCCATAGCCTTGTATGCAATGGCATTTCAAGTGCTCATCCAAATGCTTCTTGAATGTTGTGAGGGTTCCTGCCTCTACCACCCTTTTAGGCATTGAGTTCCACATTCCAACCACCCTCTGGGTGAAAAAGTTCCTCCTCAAATCCCCTCTAAATCTCCTGCCCCTTACCCTGAATCTATGCCCCCTTGTTATTGACCCCCCTACTAAGGGGAAAAGTTCCTCTTTGTCTACCCTATCTATGCCCCTCATCATTTTGTACACCTCAATCAGGTCCCCCCTCAGCCTTCTTTGCTCCAAGGAAAACAACCCCAGCCTGTTTAGTCTTTCTTCATAGCTGAGGCGCTCCATCCCAGGTAACATCCTGGTGAATCTTCTCTGCACCCTCTCCAAAGCAATCACATCCTTCCTATAGTGAGGCGACCAGAACTGCACACAGTACTCCAGCTGTGGCCTCACCAGCGTTTTGTACAGCTCCATCATAACCTCCCTGCTCTTATATTCTATGCCTCGGCTAATGAAGGCAAGTATCACATATGCCTTTTTAACCACCTTATCTACTTGTTCCGCTGCCTTCAGAGATCTATGTACATGTACACCGAGGTCCCTCTGACCCTCTGTACTTCCTAGGGTCCTACCACTCATTGTGGCTGAGGAAAGTGATGATCTGTGAGGTGGGAGCTTTTACTGTAAATTTGAAGCTGTCGAGCAATCAGTTGGAGGGATGGCCACTGAACTCGCGCCTCAGGTTGACAGCTGAAGTCTCCGAACAGTGTGGTTCCCGTGGCCATGAAGTTAAAGGTAAGGTATAAAAGCCTGTTAATGATCTGTCAACTAGATGCTGTAAGATTCGCAAAATTTCCACATTTCCCCAAAGGTCATTATTAATAAAAGGGACCCTGCATGGACATTTTAATAAGGGTACCCAAAGATGGCGTCCGCACCTCGTGGCCAAAAGCCTGCAAGATTTAAAAGCTTGGGCTCTGTGGCACAAGCAGCTTTTGGGGAAATCGAAACCAAAGCTGCAGTTTCTGTGAAGAAAGACTTTTGTATTTTGAAAAGCAGACAGCAGGACTCTGAATTATGCATTAAGCCAAATCGCAGACAGACCAAAACCAGTTAGGCCTATACTTGAGGCCATCAAGTTGTTTGCATAAATAATCGGAAACAGTTTAAGGAAGCCATCGAGGCTGGGCAGGCTGATTAAGATGCATTAATAACAAAACAACTCGATAATCAGGCCAGTAGGTGCGATCACCGGCCATCTAAAAACAGTTAGTTTAGATTGCTGCAATTATTTAAACAAGCCCGCAAGATTGGGACAATGAACTAACCTGATTTGGCGCGCAGATAAGGGCCATCCGAAGGAGTATAACTGTAGGCCCACCAGCAACCGACGGGCTCTTCTCTCTGCTCTTGCTCTTGGCTCCTGCTCAGGCCCCTCGCCCTCGCGGCTGCTGCTCTTTCCCTGTCCCGCGCTTACTGCCTGGCCACTGCCCGTGCCTTTCCCGTCCCATCAGGAACGCCCGGCATTGCACCAGGCGGGACGAGACGAGGTGAGGTGGTGAGGCGAGACGAATTGGGAAGACGAACTGGGAAGACGATTGAAGAAACGCTTCGAATAATCGGGCCTTCAATCCAGCTGACCTTCGACTACCTTCATGCAAACTCCAACTGCCGCCCGAGGAAGAGGAACCATCATCCCTGCGAGGTAAAGTACCCAAGCAGAGACTTTAACCTTGGGGTACTTGTACTTGTACGACGCCCTTGCAGCGCCCCGAGACCACGTGATGACGGCAGGCCCCAGAGAGCACAAAGAGCGAACCCCAAGCCCCACCGCTGTTTGAATTCAGCAGGTCTTTGATTGGTGAGCATGAATTCTAGCCCCTCATAGCTTAATCTAGTTAGGTATAAGGGGTGGGATAAGGATAAGGGGATTGTTAAGATAGTTGTTTTCCCTCGATGTGCCGTGTGTTCCCCATTCCCTGTATAAGTATAGTTATTTTGTATTTGCCTGTAATTTTATACTACAGGTAGACTATCCTTTATCCGAACTTCCGAAAACCGAAAACCTCTAAAAACCAAAAGTTTTTTCGTTCAGCGTAAGTCGTGCGCATGACATGACCAGAGTGGCGCACAACTTACGCTGAGCAGGGCAGAGGGTCACAGAGTTCCCTCCTGGGTAGGAGATTGCAGGCCGAGCCGGGCAGTGTGAAGGAGGTACCCGGAGAGTGAACCCAACAATACAGCGGCCGGTCTGATAGCTGCAGCAGACCGTCCGATATTCTTTTCTCCCCCCGACCCGACCCGTGGCCCGTCCGATATTCTTTTCTCCCCCCCCCGCCGACCCGACCCCCGACCCGTCCGATATTCTTTTCTCCCGACCTGACCCAAACTGCGGCCCGTCCGATATTCTTTTCTCCCCCTGAGCACCCCCCCGGACCCCCCCGACCCCCCCCCGACCTTGGACCCCCCCCGGACCCCCCCCGACCCGGACCACCCCGACCCCAACCTGAACCGCGGCCCGTCCGATATTCTTTTCTCCCCCCCCACCCGACCTGATTTGCGGGCAAGCTTAGTAGGAGTCAGCCGATATCCGGCTTTCCAGAGAAGCAGGAAGGGGAATGAGACATGGAACAGTCGCAAGAGGTAGTCTGGACTTTTAAAATTTATATTAAATACAAATTTCCCAGTCTTATAATAATACCTTCTGAAATCCGAAAAATTCCGAAAACCGAAACTCAGCTGGTCCCAAGGCTTTCAGATAAGGGATAGTGTACCTGTAGTAACTTTCCATAAGATTGTGTTAATTTCTATTTCAATAAAATCTTGGTTTTCTCACATCCAAACCACCTGTCTACTCGAGTCTTTTCTGTATCGTCGCCTGTACCTAAGTCCGGTGTCTAGAACCCAGGGGCGTGGGAGCGATTCGAACCGCTCACAAACAGTCAGGGGCATAACTGACTGGGCGCACGTGCCAACCCACACCATCCCCTACAATGCTAATGAGCTTAATTGGGTCGCCCGCCGCTGCAGGTCGGGTCTGCTCAGCACTGACAGACCCGACATTGGGAAAGGCGCGTTGTGGCGGGCTCCCGACCCGCTGTCAAAAAAATCAAATTTCCCACCCAACCCACCATTGATCCCACCTGCTGACCCCCCAGAAAATTCTGATCTATATTTCTCTTTCTGTATCTAATTTGAGTCTAATTCACCCTATTTCCTTCTCTGTCATTCCCTCTGTTTTTTTCTCTATCCGTAAATTCCATTAGTTAAGGAGATGGACCCTTGTATCCAACGTTCAGGAGGTCCCAGGTGCCCCGCTCACGTCACCGCGCCATTATCAATTCACATTTCAGCAATTTCAGCAAAAATAATACGACCTGAAGAGTGAGAAAATAAATCTAATTCATGGCATTCAACCCAGCAATTTCTGGGTTATAGCATCTTGGCACGCTGGGGCAGTTACTCACATGGTATAAGTTAAAAAGGAACCTGTGGTCACCTTACTGGATAAGAAATAGCACATTGCACACATCATACATGTGTTCAATGTTATTTTCACACTTACATATGCAATTTTACACTTAAATAGTTATTGTTATTACATATATCTATTTTTTGGTGATGTCGCATGTTCAAAACGGTATAAAGACTGCTAACCATGTCAACATATGTTTCAAAAGCAGACACTTTCGTCTACCTGAATGGCTTCACAGCGGGAGAGTTCGGCGGCGGGGGGTGACCCCGCTGCTGCGTGGTTCAAGTCATTAAATCAAATCATGCGTGTTTCCCGGCCCTATTAAAGGGTCTTCTTCTTAGGCAGTCCCTCGGAACCGAGGATGACTTGCTTCCACATTAAAAATGAGTTCGCAGGTGACTGATTAGTCCAATGCGGGACCTACAGTCTCTGTCACAGGTGGGGCAGACGGTGGTTGAAGGGGCAGGTGGGTGGGATGCTTGGGTTGACGTGCGCTCCTTGCGCTTGGCTTCCGCTTGCTCCCGGCGAAGAGACTCGAGGTGTTCAGCGCCTTCCCGGATGCTTCTCCTCCACTTTGTGCGGTCTTGGGCCAGGGATTCCCAGGTGTCGGTGGGGATGTTACACTTTTTCAAGGAGGCTTTGAGGGTGTCCTTGAAGCATTTCCTCTGCCCACCTGGGGCTTTCTTGCCGTGCCGGAGCTCCGAGTAGAGCGCTTGTTTTGGGAGTCTCGTATCGGGCATGCGGACAATGTGACCCGTCCATCGGAGCTGACTGAGCGTGGTCAGAGCTTCGATGCTGGGGATGTTGGCCTGAGCAAGAACACTGACGTTGGTGTGCCTATCCTGCCAATGGATTTGCAAGATCTTGCGGAGGCAGCGTTGGTGGTACCTCTCCAGTGCTTTGAGGTGCCTGCTGTACATGGTCCATGTCTCTGAGGCATACAGCAGGGCGGGTATCACTGCTGCCCTGTAGACCATGAGCTTAGTGCCGAGTTTAAGGTCCAGGTCTTCAAACACTCTCTTTCTCAGGCAACCGAAGGCTGCACTGGCACACTGAAGGCAGTGTTGGACTTCGTCGTCGACGTCTGCCCTTGTTGACAGTAGGCTCCCGAGGTATGGAAAGTGGTCCACGTTGTCCAAGGCCTTGTCGTGGATTTTGATAATCGGGGGGCAGCACTGTGTGGCGGGGGCAGGTTGGTAGAGGACCTTCGTCTTACGGATGTTTAGTGTAAGGCCCATGCGCTCGTACGCTTCGGTGAAGGTGTTGACGATGGTTTGGAGTTCGACCTCTGAGTGAGCGCAGGCGCAAGCATTGTCTGCATACTGTAATTCGACGACAGAGGATGGGATGACCTTGGATCTGGACTGGAGGCGACAGAGGTTGAACAGTTTCCCATTTGTTCTGTAAATTAGCTCCACTCCAATGGGGTGTCATCACACCAACGCCAAAGGGTGGGGGTCTGGTGACATCACCAGATGACGTGATTATTGCCGGTTTATTTAAAGGGGCCATGGCCCCAGTTAATGTCAATTGCAAATTGATAGCATTCAGTGCTGACAATATCTGAGTCTCTGCAATATGAGCTTGCAGCGCCAACGAGCAGCACCTCACTTCACAGATGAGTCCCTCCATCATCTTGTGAAGGGAGTGTGAGCACGTAGGAACGTTCTCTTTCCTGCGGATGGCAGGAAGAGGCCT
The DNA here is from genome assembly GCF_052327205.1 of Somniosus microcephalus. NCBI lineage: Eukaryota > Metazoa > Chordata > Chondrichthyes > Squaliformes > Somniosidae > Somniosus > Somniosus microcephalus. Next base: position 213,415,009 of record NC_140993.1, on the reverse strand, counting down.
CCCCAGCAGACAAAGGCAACGTGGCTGCAGATATCGCAGGAGGTTACGGAGATGTCAGTGGTGGTTCGCACCTGGGTGCAGTGCTGCAAGAGGTTCAATGATCCAGTAAGATCAGGAAAAGTGAGTATTAAGCCACAATTACTTTGATGCTGCTCTGCGTCTCATCACAGTCACACCACTCTACATTGCCACCCCTACTCCTGCACAACGCTACACAGCTCAACATCCCTTGTACGTTCATCCATCCCTCTAGCTCTATCTACATTATCAGCACGGTGGCATAGTGGTTAGCACTGTTGCCTCACAGCGCCAGGGACCCGGGTTCGAATCCGGCCTCGGGCGACTGTCTGTGTGGAGTTTGCACATTCTCCCCGTGTTTGCGTGGGTTTCCTCCGGGTGCTCCGGTTTCCTCCCACAGTCCAAAGATGTGCGGGTTAGGTTGATTGGCTATGATAAATTGACCCTTAGTGTTAGGGGGATTAAATACGTGGGGTTACGGGGATAGGGTGGGATATGTGTTGGTGTAGGGGTTACGGGGATCGGGTGGGATATGTGCCGGTGCAGGCTCGATGGGCCGAAATGGCCTCTATCTGCACTGTGAGGTTTCTGTGATTTCTGTGATTTCTGTGATGTCGCCATCTTACTATGCAGCCCTCACACTGAGCTTCTTCATTATGCAATGACAGCAACTAACAACACCAAAGGAGGCAACTTGGTATTGACAACCCACTCCATCAAATTGTCAGTGTAAAGCTCTCTGCCATTCCATTCCTTACACTCATACCATCACTCTCACTGAATCTTCTCTTCTTTCCCTCCTTGCAGGAAAAGATAGCCCACAATAAGAGGGAGAGGGAGAGAACGGGAGGAGGGCCTCCATCAACCATTTCATATCTGAGGAGTGAAGAGGAGGCAGCACGGAGATTGCTGGAGTGGTGGACATTCCGGAAGTGGGGGACGGAGAGAGGGGCTCATGAGAAGAAGCTGGTGACAGAATGATTTTCCATGCAATTGCATGCCTTTCATCAGTCCCTCATATGGGGTGTGATGTCAAGTCAAAATGAATGCTCATCATGTGGATAATGGTATGTGTCTGCAGTAGACAGCCTGTATATCTAACTAATGTCTTCACTCTCCCACAGGTCCATCAAAAGCCCCCCCCCAATGTCCCGGAGCAACAGCAAGAAGACTCCTCAGAAGAGCCTCCTGCCTCTGAGGGCACAGCGTCACCTCAGACAACGCAACCCAGCACCAGCGCAGAGTCACACACCTTGGTGGGTGTGTCGCGAGATAGAGTAGTGTTATCACCTGGTGTCTCACAGATCACAACTGCGCAGCAGCAGATGGTGGAGACATTGACAGCAGTGGAGACTCCTCGTCGGAGGGCAGAGGAGTCTCCTAGCTCTGCCAGCTGCATGCAGACGCTGAGCCTCAAGGGCCATCCAGGAAGAGGACGATCCTGTAGCTGCAGGAACAAGTGCAGGAGGCTCTGACTGGCTCTGCGACCGCGGTGACTGCGAGTGTGCAGAGAATGGAGAAGTCCATCTCCAGCATGAGCAAAACCATGGCGCACTCACTGGCAACTATAGCTTCCTCCGTGGATAGGATGGCCACCTTCATGGAGGAGACACGGCGCCAGTCACATGAGAACATGGTTTCTCTTCAAAGTAAATGCTCATCTATGGAGGAGAGATGCTCATCTATGGAGAGATGGCCATGAATGGAGGAGAGAAACCAGAGGCTTACAGACATCCTTTGTAGGAGGGATGTCAGCATAGAGGTGGGCCCTCATGGTTCCACTGAAGTGCAGCAAGGTGCTCTCCAGCTGCTTGTTAGCAAGGAAGTGCGGATGGCCCATGAGAGGGATGATGGTGGGAGGGGACATGGGAGTGGGGGCTCCGCTCCAAGCGCTGACTTCCACCCCCTTGCCAACCCCTCAGATGCCTCCTCGGACAGTGATGGCCGAGTCTGCACATGCACAGCTGCAGGAGGAGCAGACTTTGGCAGAGCCATCAGTGGCTCCAAAGCCCAGAGGACGACCGCCAAAGGCTTCTAAGTAGGCGCAGCATGGAGATGTGGAGGCTGCCTCTACCTCTGCTGAAGCCGCTGGGGTAGTATGATGTAGAACCACCCGGAAAATAAAGAGCACACATAAATAGTCACAAGGGTAGTCACTCGGGCGTCTCTCTCTTTATCAATGTCATGTTATTATTATATGAAGTGCTGTTAATAAATCATCTAATTGTCACAATTGGAGGTCGTTGTCAAATTTGTGTGCTGAAATGGAAGTGGCAGAGTGAAGGGTCAAGGCTCATTTGACACCCAGCAATGGTGGTTAGAGTCAAAACAAGGGACAAATCATTGTGTGACTGCAGCATGGTGTTGGTGTTGGGTGAAGCAAACCTGCCTACGCGGGTGCCAGACACATGTATGAGCTGCATCAAGTTATTGAAATATGCCATTGATCAGGGTACCCCTGGCGTGACGGGCAGCAGCATGATCGCGCACTGGTCTCAATGGGACCGCCGGCTCAACCAGGTGTTCCTCAACCTCATCACCAACCTCACGATGAGCCACCTCGTCCTCCCATGAGGCTGTGCGCTCAGCGCCGTCTTCCTCATCCAGTACTAATCCTCACTGCTGCGCTATGTTGTGCAGGGCGCAGCACACCACGATTATTCGGGAGACCCTGGCTGGTTCGTACTGAAAGGCTCCTCCAGATCTGTCGAGGCATCTGAAGAGCATTTTTAGCAAGCCTACTGTCTGCTTGATGGCGCTTCTCGTGGAGATGTGGCTCTGATTATAACGTCCCTCAGGCACGTTGGTTGACCTCCTCAAAGGTGTCATGAGCCATGTCTTCAGGGGATAGCCCTTGTCTCTAAGCAGCCAGCCGGCAAGACTGTTTGGCGGTGCAAAGAGCTGAGGGACGGTGGAATGGTGCAGGATGTATGAGTCATGGCAGCTACCAGGGAACTTGGCGCACACATGGATGATAATCTTCCTGTGTTTGCAGACCAGCTGAACGTTGAAGGAATGGAAGCCCTTGCGGTTAACAAGTGCTACTGGGTTGTGATGGGGTGCCCTGATGGCCACATGTGTGCAGTCGCTGACTCCCTGCACCCGTGGAAAGCCAGCTAGAGCGGCAAAACCAAGCACACGTTCATTGACAGTGGCTTCATCAGTGGCAAAATGTATATAATTTTCCACCTTGTGAAAGAGTGCATCGGTTACCTGTGCGATGCATCTGTGGGTAGCCAACTGCGAGAAGCTGCAAAGGTCTGCTGCAGATGCCTGGAAGGAGCCTGAGGCGAAGAAGTTGAGGGCAAGGGTGACTTTGACAGCCACTGGTAAGGGGTGTCCACCCCTTCCTCTGGGCTGCAGGTCTTGCTCCAGCAAAGCGCAAATGTCAGCGACGACCTGGCTCGATAGCCTGAGCCTCCTTTGGTACTGCTGCTCCGTCATGTTGAGGAAGCTCATCCTCTGCCTGTATACCCTGTTTTGGGGTATCCCCTCCGGCACAGTGCAGCCCTGCACTGATGCCCCATGCCCTGTGCTGCATCAGGTGGTTGAGGAGAAAGTTGGCGCTTTTGTTGTTGCTGCTGCTGCTGTGGCTGGTTCTGCTGCTGCTGCGGGTGATCGTCTTCAGATTCTGAGGACCAAGGTGAAAGAGAGCATAAATCGTGCCCATTCTGATGTTTCAGATGCCAGGTGAAGTTGAGATGACAGAAGCAATCTATCAAGGGTGAGATATGATGCTGCAAGGAGGTGACAATGAATAGAGAGTTTACTGCAAACACTTCCCAACTGCATAAAGCTGAAAAATCTCTTCCAAATACTGAAGGCTGTAGCTTCTGAGATTGGAAAGTGACCAGCTGTAAAATGGCAGGTTTTAAACCACTTTTGCAGCTGTGACCTATTGAAAGAAATGGAGAGTTGTTCAGAACCCGAAATGCTTACCTGGCGTGATCCCCGAGCGATGGGAACCTTGTGGAAAACGTGGCAAAATGCTTTGTAACTGGTAAAATGGTGATTAAATTGCTTTAAACACCCTCTTAACAAGCACAATTGAATGACCCGCCGCTTAGTGCTGTGTCTGCAAAGCACAGGCAGAAATGGCATTAGGGAAACTGACAAGGAGACGGGATCAGAGCGGGATATCACCCCGCTGTCAATTTTTTTGATTTTGACAGTGGACCCGCCTCCAAACCCACCCTCTGAGTGCCAGCAAAATTCAGCCCTTTATATCATAGAAGTAAAATGAACCACAAAACGTAATCAAAGGGGAACACCCAAAGCCTCCCCAGCATGATGGATGGATCTTGTATAAAACAGAACTGCAAGCTCCAGACAGTATTTAACAGAGAAAGGATTCCCTTGTGATCTAGCTCCAACTAACACCAATCATTTCACCTCATTGGTGAAAGGTTTCAAAGTGAAGGCTTTCCACTTTGAAAATCCAATAGCTGGAGAGATCATTAGCAGGATATAAGTGTATTTATAATTATATGTTCATTTGCTGGGAAACCAAAAATCTCAGCGTGGGAGGATTTGTTTCTTAATTTGAAGCAACAAACAATGAAAAGGTAAAACAGGATAGTTCGAGCAGTTAAGCATCTTTCCGCACATTAGTGGCTAAACTGATCCTGAATGTTTGCAGTATTATAGTGAACATTCCAACATGTTTTATTCCAGAGGAGGAGACAAGAGAGCTGGCTGAAACACTTTCTCCTTTCCAGCATGACACAAGCTAGAACGTTCATTATAATGATTATCATCTCAGGGTCAATATCCCTGAATTCCGTACCTAACACCATTGTAGAGCACCGTTATCACAAGGACTGCAGTAATTCAAGGAAAAGGGCCCACCACCACTTCTCAGGGCAACTACTGATGGGCAATAAATGCAGCCTTGCCGGCATCGCCTACATCCCATGAACATTGGGCCTGAATTTGCGGTGGGAGGCTTCCTGTGGGTGAATGCTTCTGAGCCGCAAGAAAAATACGAACCCAACTGATGGTCCCGGAGATTCATAGACTCGCACTCCTGGGCCTCTATGCGTACGCCTGCGTAAAGGCCCGTGTATCCCAGGGGCGCAGGTGGTTCGCAAGCATCCCTGGGATCACATGGGCTGGCCCAACCAATCCAAAAGGGGATCCCCATTATGCTTATGGGGATTTACGTACAGAATCCCCATAAGCATGAATAGGAATCCCCTAAAAAACACAATTACACGCCAGTTAAATAAAAATAAATCATTACATGTTCAAAATTAATTAAAACACAATTAAATTAAACATTTGAAACAAAAATTTAATTTTTTGAAAAATAAATTTAAATGTTTTAAAGGGGCCAAATATAACCTACAACTAATTTTAAAGTTTTTTTTATGTTTAAATAAGTATAATAAAATTATTTTAATATTTATTTAAACTCTTACGCTGGTAAAACAAGGCCCTATGCCTGCTTTTACCAGGTGTAAGAGTTTCACGGGTATTCGTTGGGCAGTAACTCTCTGCCCGCGAATGTCCGTTTCCCGGGGATGCGGTGGATCTGTCAAGCTGATACTTCACAGATCGCAAGTTCCGGGTTTTCGCAACTCATGCGGAAACCCGAAACTTGCAGGGCACTTACGCGATCATAGGCCCCGGAAAATCCAGGCCAATGTCTTTTAAAAGTTGAGCACAAGCTGATAGTGGTAGTTCAAAATGTTGTGTGGTACAGGTTTTGATCTGCTAAACTTGTTATAAGAATCTAATCTTTATCAACTAATAATTCCTTCTATCTTAGCTGAATGTGAAGAGTAGCATAATTACCAAATTCCTATGGAAAGCCTCTCTGAAGCCACAAAATCCTGGTTCTTGTCATGCAAATAAGCCAAAACACAGAATTTTGGCTGCAGTTAGTGCCATTGTTTGGTAGCTGGTGCTGGTATTCCCTTCACTGCCATTATTTGCTTCGGATGAGGAGCAGCAGTTTTAATGTCTGTCTCTGCCAGATGCAGAATGGGTCATTCACTGCTAATGAACCTCCAGTTTGAATTTCTGCATTAGATCCAACATGCAACACAAATATTCCGATATTTCTTCTTCTGTTCAGGGCATTCATGCACACATTCACCTTCTGTTCACTGAACACAGGAGCATCATTCTCAGTTGGATTTTAAAGAGACAGTGCATCTCACCACAGCTCAAAGTCGCACATTATATCTAGACCAAATTTGCCACAGTATGCTAAACCCTCTCTCACCAAGTGTTTTTGTGCAATATGGTCAGTCTGGCCTCCTGCATACCCACGGAGCTCCGGGCCGCTCAATATTATTGTCAAAATTATGCAAATAAAAATTCACAATATGTCTAATTTTAAAACCTAAAACAGAGCTGTAGTTTACAGTACTGGTAAGCTGGAACCGTCTGTCACAGAACAGATTGTAAAATTATAAAGGAAATCAATGTAGCTGTTAGCTATCTATGGGCACCTTGGGGAATTATGTACCAACTGTTTTTAGCTGTTCTGAATGGGAATGGGTTAAGGAACTCTGCATAAAGTAGCTTCCTTAGAACTGTACCAGCCCAATAATGTGATTACTGCTTTTGAAAGATCTGAATGTAACTACTGCAACTCTCAGACTGACTAACAATGGCAGTGGAGGAGTGCAGAAATAATGCATCTTGTCCTCATTTTTGGTAGACGAGAGTTACACACGAGCCTAACCTCCTAAAAGTAAAATGCAAAAAAAAACTAGATCAGAATGTAGTCGGGAAACACAACATGGGTTATATAAAAAATTCAGACTATTGGGTGAATTTTAAGACCACATTTGCGAGTAGATCTCTCTGTGCGGGTTCATTTGGCTCTGATTCACCATCTATCGTGTAACTACCTCACAGTTAAAAATCTGTTATCATACAGTTTTTGTTTAAGTATATTTTACACTTTTTTTTAGAAAGAAAGAAGGAGCTTGCATTTCTATAGTACTTTACCACATCCTCAGCAGGTCCTAAAATGTTTTATAGCTAATTAATTATTTTTTGAAGTGCAGTCACTGGAGCAATGGGACTCCTCCAGTGCCTCGCCTAAGTGACCATTCCTTACATCTGAGCTTAGACAGTGAGTGTTAGCAGGCTACTTGACTATAGTGGGCATCACAATTGAGCCCAATCCTGTCATTACTCAGTGTCCCCAATGATCAGTGCATGCTATCAGGAGAAGAAACCCTGGCCAAATTTTCCCTTTATAAACTAGATGCGCTGAGAGCAGACATAGTGCCCCTACTGCTGTCCAGCTCAATCAGCTAACTCAATGCACACAAAGGATCAAACTTAAGACTTTTCTGGTCTCTACAACTCAGTTCTGCATTACACAGTGTACTTAACCAACTAAGCTTTCCATTTTGGTTTTGAGCTATGTTCCTTTTCCTACCTCAGCAAGAGCTGTCTCAGTTTTCTTTATTTACAAAGCTGTGACCTTACAGGAATGGACAACTCGCTTGTTAATACACTGGCAGTTTTTAAAAGCATGTACTGTAGTAGTGTAATTTTGCAGTAGCTATTTTTGCCTATAGAAACACTCAGTAATCTATGTAGCTTGCAGGACTCTTCCTAGGAATAGAAAGCACGTTACCACAATATTCCAATGTTTTTCACAGGTCCCACAGCATTTACATAAACATTTCTTTACATCCTGATGCTCAAAAGCAGGTCTGGGAACTGGGAACTCTATCTCCGCTCCAAGCCTAGCTGTGTACAGTAGCAGATCCAGGAGCTACCTTTCCACGATTAACATTCTACAGATTGTGATTAAAACAAAGACAGAATATAGGCATTGCAATCTCAGGAAAACAGGTCTCTTTAAATACAATCCACAAGACATGCAGGTTTGGCCAAATTTGGTACATTACCCTTTCTGCTTTGCTTTAAATTTGCAGATTTAAAATGCTGTCATGTGGCTTATTAGACCTTCAGTACAATATTTAGTTAATCATCCTAGTCCTTTCTGTTCAATATTTAATCATCCAGTTTCTGACATTTTCCTCTGTGAGAATCTGCAGCAAGTTTCCAATTGGCCTAGTTTGCTTTGGCTAGGTTTGGATCTTTGCATCTTTAAAAAGACAAGTACAAATATCAAACTTCACTCATTTTAAGCCCTTCTTATGTATAAACTAATAAATCTGACACCAATTTACTTGCATTTAAAATCTACAGTAATCCAGTTAGCACTGCAGGAGTAGCCTACAAGCAGCAGAAATGAATGATAAATGCAGTCCTCTTTTGTCCCTGGCCAGTTATAGCTGATACTATTCCTCTCAGAAAGGTCAAGGGGTCTCACTGTCCCCCTTATGTTTTTCTTGGTTCTTTCCTTGATGTGTCTGCTTCACCTTGAGAATAACACTGTCCTTCATTAAACAGATCTCAGATAAATATTGGGAAAGTGGCTTTGAAATCAAATTTACTGACAAATCTGGAAAAGGTGGAGTCACATTGCATTGTTGTTACTCTTCAAAAATTGGAAATTTGCTTTCTGCCTATTGGCAAATTACCATAGTTGATGAGAAGTCATTGTCTAGTCTGGACTGAAAAGGTTACATTGAATTAGAAAGAAGGCAGTGCAATAAACTGTGGAGCTATTTTCAATGTCAAATATTCTTCCCCCAGAAGGATTATTTAAAAAAAAACATTTACAATGTCTGCATCCATCGTAAAAACAGCCATTTTGGTTTCCTGGCAAGAAAAGACCAGCGCACGTGCCATTTCTGAAGTGTGTGTCTGGCTGCCTACCATCAGTGAGAGGAGATTGGTATTCTTCCTGGCTTTGGGTGCCAATCCTGGTGTTCCAAAGCCTTCACGCATTCAGTGCTGGCTGGTAACTACAACAATGTTGCACGTTACAACACTGGTGCATTTAGCAATGAAAGTGAGGAATAGTCATATTAAACCAGGGATGGACAAAATAAATACAAATGAAGAGGTTACTGTCTGAATTGTTTTTAACCTCTACAAGTTAATAGAAGTAACAGAATTCTTGAAGCCACGACAATATTGAGACACAATTGCAACCTGTGGCAGTGCTTTAACATAAGATAACCCATGGATTCTGTCAGAGCCTTCTTATGAATGATGTTGCTCATCAGTCTCAACACACCTCCGAATATAAAGAGTAGGTTTTCTAGAATGACTTTCCTCTTTAGGTCCTAAAGGTCTGGTGATCCAGGGGCCTGTGCTAGTGATCTGGGGATAGGGGTTCGGGCCCCACCTGCAGCAGGGGAATTTAGATTCAGTTAAATGGATATGGAATAGAAAGCTTGTGTCATTAATGGTGATTTTGCTTCCTCTAGTTTATAGTCATTTCTTTTCATGGCATTGCACATGAAGGTAGATGCAGGGTATTGTAATATATGATGCAATGGGTTATGACTTTATCTGCATTTAAAAAAAAAGTATAGCCCAAGGAAGAACAAGTTTAAAGTATAAAAATATAACCACAGGATGGGATAAAACTATCAGCCAGTGTGTTTTCCTGTTTGGTTTTAATCTACATTTAATTAAATTCTTATCTGTGGTGTGCTTGTGGCAGCATTTGAATGGAAAGATTGAATTTATTAGGCGTGGTGTAACTAAACTCTGAGAATATTGTGTACAGCCTTCTGAAAACCTACAGGACTTACAGAGACAGTCTTCACTGCACAGGAATTTTGAAGTCTGTTTTCCTTAAATCCAAATATGTAAATAATAAGAACAGGGACTGTAGTAATGGCCAGATCTGAATTTGGAAGATGCCTCATTTATTATTTTGATCCACTAGTCTGATCTGCTCCAGTACCTTTTCACCTCCTCACCCCCAAAGGGGACGGGAAGTTTTTGGGATCAATTTGATGCTGATTTTCTCATTAGACATGTTTTGAGCTTTCTCATTTAGCCTGAGAGAAGTTGTGTTGCAGACATTGATTCCTCCATGATTCACTGATTACGTTTAAATAGGAAAAGGAAAGGCCCTATTATTTCAGAGATCCTTGAGCATTACTTGAAAAATTCCATTTTGTCTTGAGTAGAAAATTTCCCAATATTTTGCATGCATGGGTATTTGTACAGAACACTGGTAGTTGTAGTTTCCAGTCATACTATGCACTACGAGTGCAGGGTAAGGTTTTACTTGCGGGTTACTATTGGGTTTCAAGACACATGTGTTTATATAGAAGGCACTTATATTTGTGCACAAAAGAAATTCACTAATACTTTCAGTTTTAAGTTGAATGCTGCGATGCAATTTCTATTACAGTTGTTGGAACTGGAGTGTGCATAACTATGTTTATACTACATGAAAATTAAGAAGATACTCATGTGATTACAATCCAACAGAAGGGTTCAGGCGATGCCATAGAAGAGAGAATTGAATTTATATAGCGCCTTTCACGACCACCGGACGTCTCAAAGCGCTTTACAGCCAATGAAGCACTTTTGAAGTGGAGTCACTGTTGTAGCAGGAGCAAATCTTGAGCAATTCACTCTGGCCACCAAAACCCCCAAATTAGACTAAAGCCTTCAAATCACTGCCTAGTTAATTTTTGGGACTTTTTTTTATATAAGGGACACACTTTGAATTTTATATAGCTATTTTATTCAGTTCTGTTTTATACTGACAGCAGCTATCTGTCTTTCCCTTGTCATTGTGCATCATAACATTAAAGATTAATAATTGTGATGTAATTGCTGCAAATTGTTGAGAAATATTTGCAATTTATTTATAGATTCTACATCACTATGTCTTACATTAACTCCGAGTTTCAGCAACTACATTAGAGAATTATGATGTCTTCAGCTCAAACAGGAACTTTCTGATTTACTAAAAGCCTTTTGAAATATTTCTTCAGATTAATACACGATGAGGTACCAAACTCAGTTCACATTTATCTAACTTAAAAATTAAGTATCAACTTTTCAAGAGAAAAGAATGCAAAGAGGAAAACGCAAAAGAATTAAGAGGAAGAATCACATTTTTTGTTTTTTAAATTTTACTATTTTCCCCTTTCTTTTATGACCTCCTTGTCGCAGGCAATCTATACAGCTGAGAGATTGTCCATGTGGCCTGTTCCCAACCTCTCTTCCTGTGTGCATGTAACCTGCTCACTAGCTTTATAACCTATGCCCTTTTCAAGCTCCCAGACCTCTGCTTATATCTAAGTGACCTACTCTGAAATCTTTGTCTGTGCTCCTATATGACTAGGTGTCCCTTCCTTGACTCTTCTTTGCATTTTTCCTTCTTTTCCTGTAAAAGATTACCTGCAATATGCTTGGGTTCCTCACCATGGGAGCACGGTGGCATAGTGGTTAGCACTGTTGCCTCACAGCGCCAGAGACCCGGGTTCGAATCCGGCCTTGGGCAACTGTCTGTGTGGAGTTTGCACATTCTCCCCGTGTTTGCGTGGGTTTTCTCCGGGTGCTCCGGTTTCCTCCCACAGTCCAAAGATGTGCGGGTTAGGTTGATTGGCTGTGATAAATTGACCCTTAGTGTTAGGGGGATTAAATACGTGGGGTTACAGGGATAGGGTGAGACATGTGTTGGTGTAGGGGTTACGGGGATTGGGTGGGATATGTGTCGGTGCAGGCTCGATGGGCCGAAATGGCCTCTATCTGCACTGTGGGGTTTCTGGGATTCTGTGGAACCGAGGTTGGTACTTCATCATGTATTTGTGTGGCAAATTGAAGTTATGAATTCATGTGTTTGGACACAACACTTTGCTGACCTGAATTAAAGGAAGATTAAAAATCTAAATTCAAACAAACAAGTATATAAAATTATTACAAAACACAAGGAAGAAAAACAAAATAGGAAGAAACTCATCAGAAAAAATTTAATGAATAGCCTGAAAAGGAAAAATGAGGCAAAAAGACAAAAGTGGAACAAAGAGACCCATTAATGATATATGTTGGGAGGGAAATGCCTTACAAAATTGTCCCCTTTTCAATATCTCTTCATTTCAGATGCTACTTGCTAATACTTACACCTCAGGCCAACACCTAACATGTAAATAGAAATCCTGTTTCCAGTATAATGAGACTGTCCACAATCTGCACTGACAGAAGGTCTGTCTTTCACTGAACATCACCTTCTTTTCTTCAATACTTATTAGTGAAGCTGCTGTCAAATCCTGACAATTAATTGTTCAGCACAAAGTTTCTTGCATGTGTCAGGAATTCTACAGACTATTTAAAAAAAAATTATACATCTAATATTAATTTGTAATATTTGCCCTTAAGTCTATTTAATTAGTCATACTACAACAGAATCTAAATTTAAACTATTATAGAAACTATGATCTTTTACAAGCTTCAGTCAGTATTGCAACTAGCCAAAAACAAGAATACTTGGGGAACATTTTATTGGATCAGGAATACCCATCCTGGTTCAGAAATTCTGCATCACTCATCTGAATACGAAATGATTCAGTACAGACTAGACATTATGGGGAGGAGAGTGATGGGATAAATAGGATAGAAATTGCACCTCATTTCGCCCGTTTTAAGGATGTAAAATGGGTGCAATGAGGCCCAATTTCAAGGACCAATGTCCTGTACCCAAGGACGTCTGAAATATGCCCAAGCCAAAATTGGGTCAGGTCCTTTTTCAGCAGTCCCTGGCGGCTGCCTAAAACAGGCATCAGGCCACTTACATATATAAATGAGGGGCGAAACGCCTGTTTTAGTCACCGTTGCAGAAATTGGTTTGTGATGAATAACGGCAGAAGTGGAATTAGGGACCTGAAAAAGGGAAACCGTAACTTAATCCAGAAACTAACTTAGACTCGAAAAATTCCTAGCAAAATATTTTCAGAGAGCTGAGCACTTTGAGGGAAAAATTGCAATACAGGGGTACTTCGGAAGCTGAAAAATATTTCTAATTTCATTCAAGACAGGCATTAACAGCTAAAGCTGTTTTTTCCCTCCTTTTTCTGCCATTTTTCTCCCCTTCCCCCCCACCCCCCGTGCCCCCTCTCCTGAAGGCGTTGACTCCTTGCTGCGATATTGTTATAGGGTGTCAATCACCTTCCACTACCTCACCCAAATAGTCAACCTTCAAGTGCGCACCTAAACAGTGATTGTCGGCAGGCTAATTGACTGCAGGAGGCAGCAAGCTGATCTGAATTTTGTGCACGTCTGTAGATAGTGATCAGGAATGGGAACCCAAACTGAGCGGTGCTGAGGCCAAATATAGTGCCTTCTATAAGCAAGCTTGATCAAAATCAGCTAGCTCAGCACAGACTGGGGATTGAATCTGGTCTTAATGACTCGACTACCGAATGGGTTAAGCAGCTGACCCATCAGGGGAGTGAGAGCTGAAGCTAGATTTAAAAAATCTGCAAGGCACAGGAAAAGAAAAGTTGCATTTTTATGGCTCTTGTTAAAATTAGCATTGCACCATTAATACGTAGTTTGAAACTGGCCAGAAAAAAGATTTGCTGCATTCTGGGAGATCTGATGTCTTCTGTTAATGAGAAACAACATCCCTGACTTACTAACCGATCCAGACCTTACTGATATAGACTTGGGCTGTTTATTAATAATGAATTTGAATGTTCACATGTGGAATGTTATCAGCCTGTGCACAATTCAACCAATAGTTAGCCCTGATGGGGGTAGCTGGGTTCCTCATTAGCAGAACATATTTAATCCAGAAGTTTCTTATCAAATGTCACACCTGCATCTCTAAATGGCATTTTCACATTCAGTTGCATGTATTTCTGAGATGAGGCTCCAAGGTGCTTTACGGAGATTAAGAACGAGGGAGTGCAAGCTTATTTTATCATTTAGCAAGTCTGGAAAGAATCCAAGGAGTTTTTTTTTTGTCTTGTTGTTGTAATTAAAAAGCCTTTTAGGCAACAGCGTATGCACTGAAATATGAATATTCAGTGTGCACACTGTAGAGTACTGGAATGCTACCCCTTTGGTTCTGTATACCACTCACCCCATCCAAAAACACATGCTGATAGAGCAAAAATAAAGCACGTATTTATAAAATATAGAAATTATTACACAAAAAAACTGTGGCCATAGCTGCACATAAAAAGTAGATTTAATTCAGTGCATATTTTACATGTAAAAAATAAGTTGTTTCTAATGAATGCATCGCATTTGTTCCAAATGATTATTTTGATGACTGCCTTGATGATAAATGTATTTAATCAATTTTCAAGTAATATTCCAACATGAGAAACTGTTAAAATATATGAGATCCACAGGAGAGAAGGCAGTAAAGAGGATTAACACTATCATGCAGTGAAATATGCTAACGTTATCCGTATGTTTTTTCAGATTTCTTGCGGTGGAGCACCCAGCTCCCAACTAGAAGACAGAGCATGGTCGGTTGGGAGCCACAGGGCACTCTGCCACTGGAGCTTGTTTGGGGCAGTGCGGTGAGAGAGGGCGTACAGGTCAAATCTGACAGTCCTCATCCAGACAGCAATATGACAACTTAGTTCATTCTAATTGGATCATGCATCTGGATCAGGCATTGAAAGGCATGGACAGTGGCTCTAAGAAGTGTGTGGTCTGAAACATTTTCCTCTGCTGCCTGGGATGATGGGGATTGGCTCTCATTCAGAAGAAATATCAAAATAAAAAATAGAGGTTGCAGTAAAGGCTAACTTGGCTGCAGCAGTCAAGATGGAACAGGATAGATGCCTTGTTTGGCAGGAGACACAGGTTTATGAACTTAGATCAGAGAGAGAGAAATGGTCAGTACAGGTTCTGAACAAAGGCCTAAATGATGCCGTAACAGTGGTTTAGAATGATAGGCTGAGCTCTCTTTTATTGGACATGTGTTCTTTAAAATAAATGTTGGCTTTGGAGCGCATCAAAGATCAGAAATGTCCACAATGGGAGAATTGAACATTGTCCACTTTTGGGGTACTTTTCCATCTTTGCAATCCTGTTAGGGAACCAATCTTCATAATCGGAAATTTGAGGCACAATGCGCAGGACTTTCCAACCATTTAAATGGTCAGGAAATTGCAAATAGAGCATGCCAGAATTTCCGATATGCATTCCTGGTGAGTGAAGCTTACCTCTGGGAGCGTGAAATTGTAAGATTACCCCTCTAGTGTCAGCATCAAAGTAGTCACAGATCAGATATCTCACAATCAGGACTAGAGCAATGGTTTCTGTATGCTTAATAGGGCCTACTTTCCTGGCCATTGCTCCCTGGAGGTACACTCAGTTCCTCATGTGCAAGGGTCAGCTAAATGAGGTGGAGACTCTGTGAGCCGGCTTCACCCCCGCCCATTTAATGATGCCCTGGAATTCCAGGGCTTTTGTGAGGGAGATGAAAGCTTGCAGAAGGTGTAGGCCAGACAGAACAATTATAATGAGGTGGGAAGGGGCATAACCAGCCTTCTGCCTTACTTCCCTGCTATACCGCTTGCTCAGTACTCCAGCTCAGGCCACACCACCACTCAAAGAAGCTGGTTGTGTGGCTTGTCCAACCCCGCCACCGATTGATAAATCTGGGGGCTCCTGGGGGCAGGTTGAAAAATTGCAGGTAAGCCTCCTCTTTGCTTTTTAGGCCTCCCTTTGGATCATGAGATTGAATTAGGACCCTCTGGCTGCTGATGTCCACAGGCAACCAGAAGACCCTGATCACGTGGCTATACTCACAGCTGCAGGACTGAGGCCAAAGAGGTCTGCAGTTGCCATGATTTTCCTGCCCCTACCGTTCATGATAAGCTCTGGCAGCAGGCGGGCGGGTGCCAGGGCTGTGACAGGCCATTTAAATGGTCCAAACAGGAAATTCTGGCAATCCTGATGCTGTTCCTGTCTACTGCCCGGGCATGGCAGGAGGACAAGTAAATCCACACGGATAACTTCAGAATAGTGCCGCCAAGTGCATTTGTATTACATTTCCCTATCCTACATCAGCCATTCTTATGATTGAGATTGCCTAGTTAATTCAAATTAATGTTGAATTTATAGACTCACCCACTAAGAACTGGATGAAACAGATTAACCTTGCTTAATGTAATCTCTTTGAGGCAGATTTTCATCAAAATAGTATGTGCTAGAGGTTAACCCCAAGTTCCAGAGAAAGGAGTGCTCTAACTCACTGAAATAACAACAGAAAATGCTGGAAATACTCAGCAGGCCAGGCAGCAACCGTGGAGAGAGAAACAGACTTAACGTTTCAGGTCTGGGACCCTTCATCAGAACTGGAAAAAGCTGGAGATGTAACAGATTTAAGCAGGTGTTCTAACTCACTGAGCTGGCCAAACCTCTTCTCATTCCTACAGTCATACAGGCTTTTATTGTACTTTGCTTTATTGTAAACTGAATATTGAAGAAAAAGAGTATATTGTCCCACTTGAACTGGTTCACCCATCACCCCTCTGCTCGCTGACCTACATTGGCTCCCAGTTAAGCAAAGCCTCGATTTTAAAATTCTCATCCTTATTTTCAAATCCCTCCATGGCCTCGCCCCTCCCTATCTCTGTAATGTCCTCCAGCTCCACAACCCCCCGAGATATCTGCGCTCCTCTAATTCTGGTCTCTTGAGCATTCCTGATTTTAATTGCTCCACCATTGGTGACCGTGCCTTCACCTGACAAGGCCCTAAGCTCTGGAATTCCCTGCCTAAACCTCTCCGCCTCGCTACTGCTCTCTCCTCATTTAACATGCTCCTTAAAACCTAGCTCTTTGACCAAGCTTTTGGTCTTTTCCCCAATATCTCCTTATGTGCCTCGGTGTCAAATTTTGTTTGATAATGCTCCTATGAATCGCCTTGGGATGTTTTATTACATTAAAGGCACTATATAAATACAAGTTGCTGTTGTCTTGGACTATTTTAGCTTTCAAAAGGCATATTTTCTGTTTTAAGATAGTAAAGTGCTAATTACTGAAATAGCTCAGAGTAGTTTCAGCTCTTACTGATGGGGTTAATTTTCTGAGATCACACTGCTCGCCTACCGACAGTGCATATCAGGAAATCGGGGACTCACTGCCTGCAATTTCTAGTATGCACTTCCAGCGGGTAAAGCCACCCAGTGGCTTAACCTCAGAACATTGAACCTTAAAAACATGGAAGCAGCCTGATCCCATCACCATTTTTTCAACAACTTTATTTTTGAAGACTAAAACGTGATCTTCCTGTAGAAACGCTTAATTATGTATTTTAAAATCTTTGAACAAATACTGCAATTGACAAGATTGTGCCCAGGCTTGCTGTCCACCATTACATTAAATGACGGCAAGCAGACATCACAACATCAATTTTGCATTTCAACATCAACTGCAGAGAATGGCAGTTTTGTGGGGTAAGGTTATTTGAATAACTGCATAAATTCCTAGCATATATTTGGCCTTATGCTGCAGCTAGCCTAATGAGGTGTGTAGAGAATTTGGCCAACAGCTCGAATTTAAAAGGATGTGCCGAATTAAAGTAGCTGCATATGGGGGAAAATATTGTTTCACTCTTCATAAAGCTTCAGAGTGGTTTATAAATACTTATCAGCAATGTTCCCGCTAAGGTGTGCATGCACGTGGCCGGCAGCAATCTGAAAGGTCCGGCGCCGGCTGTTCATCGGCTTTTCCATTGTAAATACCACGCATGTGCAGAAATTTAAAGGACCGCGCATTAAAAGAAACAGGCCGCGCAGAACAAAGCGCAGCTCACAGGGAACATTGCTTTTCAGTCATTGCCAATGCTGTTGTTGGGGGGAAGGGGGAAGTGAACGAAGAAATGCCAGGCTAAAAATTGAGTGAAAGGTACCCGATGTGGAGGCATGAAATGGAGTCTTATGATGCACTACCACCCTTGTTTGATGGCTGTCGAATTGATCATGCTGCTACATTGGCCATGCTGCTACATGAGGTGGGAGGGTGTCCCTGTACCCTCATGAACTCATCGTTCTCATCTAAATTGTGGTGTGCTATAGCAACCGCCAAAGGAGTTTCCACCCTCAGTACTTGGATTGCTGCTCTAGTTCAATTGCAGCAGCAGCAGTATCAATACTGCAGAAAAATATGAAGAAGAAAAATTACATTGCCAAAATGGCATCCTATACAACAACAGAAATGAATCCAGGGAGCAAAATGTAACCAAATATCAATGCTTCTTCAAAGATAAATGTTGTTTTCAGCTAAATATCAGCTTTAAGAATCTAACTCTGCAGGCCAGGCAATGGGTTCGTCATGCATCGTTCTTATATGGGCGAGGCGAACAGTGAGGGTGGAGCTTGCCTTAAGAACATGATTTGCATAATTTTACTATTGAAATGAGACTTACGCTGGCCTTCATATCTAATTTCCTAACCCACACGTGCCCCCAGCAATTTCCTAGAGGAGCCTCACAAAATTGGAAGTCACCATCATTGTATCTGGGTTTTCTAGCATGCAATCTATGAACTGCTGTTGAGGACTCCCCTTTAAAAAGCTATTTGCATATTACTGCAGTAATGTATTTACAGAAAGTCCTACATCTAAATCAGGTGTACAGAGATCATGGTGTGGTTCATTTGGAATTCATGAAATTGACCTGAAAGTGACAAGCAGATCATTGAAAAGGATTGCCACAGTAAACTGAAGGCAATTTGCATGTTTTAATAAACAAGGAGAATTTACATTTAGGAAAAACAGCTCCTAAATTGCTAGTCATTAGTTTATTCAGCTGTGTGGAATATAATGGTACTGATCTATTAACTGGGGCACACTCACCTGTTTGTCAATTTACTCTTGGAAACATTGGGATGGGCAGCCCTTTCAAATACACTATATACTCCAAAAAAGCCAAGAATTTGTGGACTGGTTCTGCATGGCTCATGTATGATTCAGTGTCTACTCTCATCTACTATAGCAGTGTAGAAGTTGACAATTCACTCCTATATGTTCCTATGTGGCTTGTGCCTGTCTCAGCACCCCCGCCTCCGCGATCGCAAACCCTGCTGCTAAAACTTATCTTGTTACAGGCTGAGTGGCCTGTGGGCTGCCTAATTCTGGTGAGCTGCACCGTTTGGGGTGGGCAGCTCGTTGGTTCTATTTAAATGAGACCCAGGGCTCAAAATGGCTCCGGCCATTTCGCACCCAACACTGACGGATGGCTGGTGGGTTTCGCCCGAAAGTTAAAATCTACTCCTGGGGTCTTGTGCAACATACATTATTGTCTAAATTCACTGATTCTGTGCTCCAAGTGGGGAGCTATGCTGAACGATGTGCAGTTGGGAGTCCAGTGTCGTATCCCTAGTAACGATCCCAACTCCTTTTGAATGTGGCATCCTGTTGAGAGTACGAGATGAGTGCATTTCCCTCACATCCTGCACAGAAAATGTACTAATTCCAGGAATCATTGCTCAGAAGAGAACATAAATCAGCCCTCTTACAAAAGCAAAATACTGCGGATGCTGGAAATCTGAAATAAAAACAGAAAGTGCTGGAATTACTCAGCAGGTCAGGCAGCATCTGTGGAGAGAGAAACAGAGTTAATGTTTCAGGTCAATGACCCTTCGTCAGAACCCCCTGTTGCTTAAAGAAACTGAACTTTTTAAAGCCACTTTGCATTTTACTATGCTCCCATCATTATTATAGAGTTTCTCATTATCTTATTTGTGTATTAGAAAGTGAATTCCTGCTTCATATTAGAGGATTAATTTTACAATTGCATGCTCCCAGTTTATACCGAGAGTGCGGAATTTACATTTATGACTAAAGCTTTCCTCATCTTTGAAGTGCAAGCTGTATTGGGGTAAAGTTCTGAATTTGTGCTGCCAGTAGAACACCTCACCTGTTCGCTGTGCGCATGCTGCACATAATTTTCGATACGTTGAAATCATGGGAAATGGGCCTCCAATTCCCCATATGCACTTCCGACAGGTGTAGCTCGCGGTCGGCAGTACAAACTCAGAAAATCGTCCCCGATAGGCAGAGCAGCTCAGCAGTGGATCAGCAGCCATGGCTGAAATGTAATAGCTGGCCAATAAACTGTAAAGTTATTTTTATGTACCTCAGTGTTAGGCCTATTTCTTCCATTAATTCAGAATAATTTATTTTCCCAGTTTCCTTCCCTTATTCCACACTCCTGAAGGTGCTGGGGTACAATTCCAGGGAGCCAGCCTTACTCTGGTGTAGGTACCCTTATTCTTGTAAGTGCCTTGACAGTGTCAACAGGTTATTCAACTGTGGGAATGTAACAACCAACCCTAATCTTGTCCTCACCACAAAAAAAAATCTTGTCCTCACCTGACCTTCACAGTGGCCACTAGATTGCCATTAGGAGAAGGAACCCTGGCTGATTTTTCCCTTACTAGCCAAGGAATACAGAAGGCAACTGTAGTGCCCTATTTCAGCTTGGGATGAGATCAGTGAGTTCACACAGACCAGGAATCAATCCTGGAATCTTCGTGGCCGAGATGTCTCAATACTGCACCAGGTGGTAAATAACTTGTTTTTGTAATTTTATGAAATAAAAATAATTCAGAATATAAAACAAAGATTACAGTGGCACCAATTAGGATGTTTTGGTGGTTCAGAACACCCTCAAAACAATGGATGGGGGAATAAAGATTCAACTAAATATGCAAAGTCAGACACCCAGGTGGATTCCCTGCACAGGCATGAGTTATAATTACAGTCAGGTCTCAATGATGTCATTGGGCCACAGCATGCATATGTAAAGAAAGACCCTGTGTGCTCCGGGTGCTTGTCATAGAAGATAGGAGCAGGAGTAGGCCATTCGGCCCCTCGAGCCTGCTCCGCCAGTCAATGAGATCATGGCTGATCATCCAAATTCAGTACCCTGTCCCTGCTTTCTCCCCATATACCTTGATCCCTTTAGCCTTAAGAAATATATCTAACTCCTCCTTGAATATATTTAATGAACTGGCCTCTACTGCCTTCTGTGGTAGAGAATTCCACAGGTTCACCACTTTCTGGGTGAAGAAATTCCTCCTCATCTCAGTCCTAAATGGCTTATTCCTTACCCTTAGACTGTGACCCCTGGTTCTGGACTCCCCGGCCATCGGGAACATCCTTCCTGCATCTCGTCTGTCTAGTCCTGTTAGAATTTTATAAGTTTCAATGAGATCCCCTCTCATTCTTCTAAACTCCAGCGAGTATAAGCCCAATCGACCCAATCGCTCCTCATACGTCATTCCTGCTATCCCAGGTATCAGCCTGGTGAATCTTCGCTGCACTCCCTCCATGGCAAGAACATCCTTCCTCAGATAAGGCGACCAAAACTGCACACAATACTCAAGATGTGGTCTCACCAAGGCCCTGTACAACTGCAGCAAGACATTCTTGTTCCTGTACTCAAACCCTCTCGCTACGAAGGCCAACATACCATTTGCCTTCTTAACCGCCTGCTGCACCTGCATGCTTACCTTCAGCGATTGGTGCACAAGGACACCCAGGTCTCGTTGCACTTCCCCTCCTCCCAATCTATTGCCATTCAGATAATAATCTGCCTTCCTGTTTTTGACACCAAAGTGGATAACCTCGCATTTATCCACGTTATATTGCATCTGCCATCCTCGTCACAGCACACACGCCCACCCAGCTTTGTGTCATCTGCAAACTTGGAGATATTACATCTAGTTCCCTCGTCTAGATCATTAATATATATTGTGAATAGCTGGGGTCCAAGGACCGATCCCTGCGGTACCCCACGAGTCACTGCCTGCCACTCGGAAAAAGACCCGTTTATTCCAACTCTTTGCTTTCTGTCTGCCAACCAGTTCTCTATCCAAGTCAATACCTTGCCCCCAATCCCATGTGCCTTAACTTTACACGCTAATCTCTTCTGCGGGACCTTATCGAAAGCCTTCTGAAAGTCCAAATACACCACATCCACTGGTTCTCCCTTATCTATTCTACCAGTTACATCCTCAAAAAATTCCAGTAGATTAGTCAAGCACGATTTACCTTTTGTAAATCCATGTTGACTTTGTCCAATCCTGTCACTGTTTTCCAAGTGCTCTGCTATTACATCTTTTATAATGGACTCTAGCATTTTCCCCACTACTGATGTCAAGCTTACCGGTCTATAATTCCCCGTTTTCTCTCTACCACCTTTTTTGAATAGTGGGGTAACATTAGCTACCCTCCAATCCATGGGTACTGTTCCAGAGTCTATCGAATTTTGGAAGATGACCAGCAATGTATCTACTATTTCTAGGGCCACTTCCTTAAGTACCCTAGGATGTAGATTATCAGGCCCTGGGGATTTATCGGCCTTCAATCCCGTCAATTTCCCCAACACCATTTCCCTACAAAAACTGATTTCTTTCAGTTCCTCCCTCTCATTAGATCCTATGTTCCCCGACATCTCTGGGAGGTTATTTGTGTCCTCTTTTGTGAAGACAGAACCAAAGTATGTATTTAATTTGGTCAGCCATTTCTTTGTTCCCCATTATAAATTCCCCTGATTCTGACTGCAAGGGACCTAAGCTTGACTTCACCAATCTTTTTCTCTTCACATATCTATAAAAGCTTTTACAGTCAGTTTTTATGTTCCCTGCAAGCTTACTCTCATACTCTATTTTCCCCTTCTTAATTAATCCCTTTGTCCTCCTTTGTTGAATCCTAAACAGCTCCTATTCCTTAGGTTTACTGCTTTTTCTGGCCAATTTATATGTCATAGAAACATAGAAGATAGGAGCAGGAGTAGGCCATTCAGCCCCTCGAGCCTGCTCCGCCATTCAATGAGAGCATGACTGATCATCCAAATTCAGTACCCTGTCCCTGCCTTCTCCCCATATCCCTTGATCCCTTTAGCCTTAAGAAATATATCCAACTCCTTCTTGAATATATTTAATGAACTGGCCTCCACCGCTCTCTGTGGCAGAGAATTCCACAGGTTCACCACTCTCTGGGTGAAGAAATTCCTCCTCATCTCAGTCCTAAATGGCTTACCCCTTATCCTTAGACTATGACCCCTGGTTCTGGACTCCCCGGCCATTGGGAACATCCTTCCTGCATCTAGTCTGTCCAGGCCTGACAGAATTTTATAGGTTTCGATGAGATCCCCTCTCAATCTTCTAAACTCCAGTGAGTATAAGCCCAATCGACACAATCGCTCCTCATACGTCATTCCTGCCATCCCAGGTATCAGCCTGGTGAATCTTCGCTGCACTCCTTCCATGGCAAGAACATCCTTCCTCAGATAAGGTGACCAAATCTGCACACAATACTCAAGGTGCGGTCTCACCATGGCCCTGTACAACTGCAGCAAGACATCCTTGTTCCTGTACTTGAACCCTCTTGCTACAAAGGCCAACATACCATTTGCCTTCTTAACTGCCTGCTGCACCTGCATGCTTACCTTCAGCGACTGGTGCACAAGAACACCCACCTGCCAGGTTTCTGCTGAGCGAGAAGGGTTAAAATCGCCCTTACATGTTTGACTACAAGCCATAGCAGAGACTCAGCCACTATAAAAGTGAATTTATGCTGCTAGCAAAATTCATGAACATTTACTATAATATATGTATGATAATGGTTGCCAAGCAGCGTTTTCAGCAGTTCTGAGGTCAACATAAAAAACTCAGTAGTTTATGAAAATTGGAACCTCAAAATATGTTTTGTGTTTACAATAACAACTTGCATTTATATAGCACATTTAACGTAGCAAAATGTCTTAAGATGCTTCTCAGCAGTGTTATCAAATAAAATTTGACACAGAGCCACCTAAGGAAATATTAGGACAGGTGATGAGGTAGGTTTAAAGGAGCATCTTAAAGAAGAAAAGAGCTAGAGAGTCAGAGAGGTTTAGGGAAGGAAATCCAGAGCTTAGGGCCTAGGCAGCTGAAGGCACGGCCACCAATGGTGGAGTGAAAAAATCGGGATGTGCAAAAGACCAGAATTAGAAGAATGCACAGATCTTGGTGAGTTATAGGGCTTGAGGGGGTTACAGAGATAGGGAGGGGTGAGGCCATGGAGGGATTTGAAAACAAGGATGAGAATTTTAATTGAGGCGTTGCCGGACCTGGGGCCATTGTAGGTCAGCGCGCACAGGGGTGGTGGGTGAGTGGGACATGGTGCCATTGTAGGTCAGCACGCACAGGGGTGGTGGGTGAGCGGGACATGGTGCCATTGTAGGTCAGCGCGCACAGGGGTGGTGGGTGAGCGGGACATGGTGCCATTGTAGGTCAGCGCGCACAGGGGTGGTGGGTGAGTGGGACATGGTGCCATTGTAGGTCAGCGCGAACAGGGGTGGTGGGTGAGCGGGACATGGTGCCATTGTAGGTCAGCGCGCACAGGGGTGGTGGGTGAGCGGGACATGGTGCCATTGTAGGTCAGCGCGAACAGGGGTGGTGGGTGAGCGGGACATGGTGCCATTGTAGGTCAGCGCGCACAGGGGTGGTGGGTGAGCGGGACATGGTACCATTGTAGGTCAGCGCGCACAGGGGTGGTGGGTGAGCGGGACATGATGCCATTGTAGGTCAGCGCGCACAGGGGTGGTGGGTGAGCGGCTCCTGGGGCCATTGTAGGTCAGCGCGCACAGGGGTGGTGGGTGAGCGGGACATGGGGCCATTTTGGTCAGCGAGCACAGGAGTGATGGGTGAGCGGGTCATGGGGCCATTGTAGGTCAGCGCGCACAGGGGTGGTGGGTGAGCGGCTCCTGGGGCCATTGTAGGTCAGCGCGCACAGGGGTGGTAGGTGAGTGGGACATGGTGCCATTGTAGGTCAGCGAGCACAGGGGTGGTGGGTGAGCGGCTCCTGGGGCCATTGTAGGTCAGCGCGCACAGGGGTGGTGGGTGAGCGGGACATGGGGCCATTTTGGTCAGCGAGCACAGGAGTGATGGGTGAGCGGGTCATGGGGCCATTGTAGGTCAGCGCGCACAGGGGTGGTGGGTGAGCGGCTCCTGGGGCCATTGTAGGTCAGCGCGCACAGGGGTGGTAGGTGAGTGGGACATGGTGCCATTGTAGGTCAGCGAGCACAGGGGTGGTGGGTGAGCGGCTCCTGGGGCCATTGTAGGTCAGCGCGCACAGGGGTGGTGGGTGAGCGGCTCCTGGGGCCATTGTAGGTCAGCGAGCACAGGAGTGATGGGTAAGCGGGACATGGGGCCATTGTAGGTTAGCGAATACAGGGGTGGTGGGTGAGCTGGATCTGGGGCCATTTTGGTCAGTGAGCACAGGGGTGGTGGGTGAGCGGGACATGGGGCCATTGTAGGTCAGTGAGCACAGGGGTGGTGTGTGAGTGGGACATGGGGCCATCGTAGGTCAGCGTGCACAGGGGTGGTGGGTGAGCGGCTCCTGGGGCCATTTTGGTCAGCGCGCACAGGGGTGGTGGGTGAGCGGCTCCTGGGGCCATTTTGGTCAGCGCGCACAGGGGTGGTGGGTGAGCGGGACATGGTGTCATTGTAGGTCAGGAAGCACAGGGGTGGTGGGTGAGCGGGACATGGGGCCATTGTAGGTCAGCGCGCACAGGGGTGGTGGGTGAGCGGGACATGGTGCCATTGTAGGTCAGCGCGAACAGGGGTGGTGGGTGAGTGGGACATGGTGCCATTGTAGGTCAGCGCGCACAGGGGTGGTGGGTGAGCGGGACATGGTGCCATTGTAGGTCAGCGCGAACAGGGGTGGTGGGTGAGCGGGACATGGTGCCATTGTAGGTCAGCGCGCACAGGGGTGGTGGGTGAGCGGGACATGGTGCCATTGTAGGTCAGCGCGAACAGGGGTGGTGGGTGAGCGGGACATGGTGCCATTGTAGGTCAGCGCGCACAGGGGTGGTGGGTGAGCGGGACATGGTACCATTGTAGGTCAGCGCGCACAGGGTTGGTGGGTGAGTGGGACATGATGCCATTGTAGGTCAGCGCGCACAGGGGTGGTGGGTGAGCGGCTCCTGGGGCCATTGTAGGTCAGCGCGCACAGGGGTGGTGGGTGAGCGGGACATGGGGCCATTTTGGTCAGCGAGCACAGGAGTGATGGGTGAGCGGGTCATGGGGCCATTGTAGGTCAGCGCGCACAGGGGTGGTGGGTGAGCGGCTCCTGGGGCCATTGTAGGTCAGCGCGCACAGGGGTGGTAGGTGAGTGGGACATGGTGCCATTGTAGGTCAGCGAGCACAGGGGTGGTGGGTGAGCGGCTCCTGGGGCCATTGTAGGTCAGCGCGCACAGGGGTGGTGGGTGAGCGGGACATGGGGCCATTGTAGGTCAGTGAGCACAGGGGTGGTGTGTGAGCGGGACATGGGGCCATTGTAGGTCAGTGAGCACAGGGGTGGTGGGTGAGCGGGACATGGGGCCATTGTAGGTCAGTGAGCACAGGGGTGGTGGGTGAGCGGGACATGGGGCCATTTTGGTCAGCGAGCACAGGAGTGATGGGTGAGCGGGTCATGGGGCCATTGTAGGTCAGCGCGCACAGGGGTGGTGGGTGAGCGGCTCCTGGGGCCATTGTAGGTCAGCGCGCACAGGGGTGGTAGGTGAGTGGGACATGGTGCCATTGTAGGTCAGCGAGCACAGGGGTGGTGGGTGAGCGGCTCCTGGGGCCATTGTAGGTCAGCGCGCACAGGGGTGGTGGGTGAGCGGCTCCTGGGGCCATTGTAGGTCAGCGAGCACAGGAGTGATGGGTAAGCGGGACATGGGGCCATTGTAGGTTAGCGAATACAGGGGTGGTGGGTGAGCTGGATCTGGGGCCATTTTGGTCAGTGAGCACAGGGGTGGTGGGTGAGCGGGACATGGGGCCATTGTAGGTCAGTGAGCACAGGGGTGGTGTGTGAGTGGGACATGGGGCCATCGTAGGTCAGCGTGCACAGGGGTGGTGGGTGAGCGGCTCCTGGGGCCATTTTGGTCAGCGCGCACAGGGGTGGTGGGTGAGCGGCTCCTGGGGCCATTTTGGTCAGCGCGCACAGGGGTGGTGGGTGAGCGGGAC
Source organism: Somniosus microcephalus (assembly GCF_052327205.1). NCBI lineage: Eukaryota > Metazoa > Chordata > Chondrichthyes > Squaliformes > Somniosidae > Somniosus > Somniosus microcephalus. The sequence goes on along the minus strand of NC_140993.1, from coordinate 213,388,172 downwards.
ATGGTGTCATTGTAGGTCAGGAAGCACAGGGGTGGTGGGTGAGTGGCTCCTGGGGCCATTGTAGGTCAGCGAGCACAGGGGTGGTGGGTGAGCTGGATCTGGGGCCATTTTGGTCGTGAGCACAGGGGTGGTGTGTGAGCGGGACATGGGGCCATTGTAGGTCAGCGCACACAGGAGTGATGGGTGAGCGGGACATGGTGCCATTGTAGGTCAGCACGCACAGGGATGGTGGATGAGCGGCTCCTGGGGCCATTGTAGGTCAGCGAGCAAAGGGGTGGTGGGTGAGCCGGACCTGGGGCCATTGTAGGTCAGCGAGCAAAGGAGTGATGGGTGAGCGGGACATGGGGCCATTGTAGGTCAGCGCGCACAGGGGTAGTGGGTGAGCCGGACCTGGGGCCATTGTAGGTCAGCGAGCAAAGGAGTGATGGGTGAGTGGGACATGGTGCCATTGTAGGTCAGCGCGCACAGGGGTGGTGGGTGAGCGGGACATGGTACCATTGTAGGTCAGCGCGCACAGGGGTGGTGGGTGAGCGGGACATGGTGCGTGTTTGGATTTGGCCAGCAAATTTTTGAGTGAGCTTAAGTTTATGTTGGGTGGAAGATGGGAAGCCAGCCAAGAGATTACTGGAATAGTCGAGTCTAGAGGTAACAAAGGCATGAATGAGGGTTTCAGCAGCAGATGAGCTGAGGCAGGGCGGAGATGGGCGATGTTACAGAGGTAGAAGTAGGCGGTCTTGGTGATGGAGAGGATATGGGGTAGAAAGATCAGCTGAGTGTCAAATGGGACACCAAGGTTGCAAACAGTCTGCGAAATGTGTTTACGGACACATATAGACACACAAGTTCAATTAGACGCATCATAGGTACAATGAGATATTTGTCTCAATAGTTCACAAGGTACCCTGTCCAGGTAAATGAGTATTAAGCAATTTTGGTGGCTGCATGAAACAATTTTGTCAGTTTAATGAGATTGCAGAAATGTCCCTATAGTGTATTAGCCCTAACTCCGACCCATGTTCCCTTCTAATGAGTGGAGTCTTGCAAAATTATTTCTTACTATGTCTTAGTTCCAAAGTCATACCACACTGGGTGATATTAATTTTGTATGCAAGCTGATATATATAAATGATGAAATAATTATGATGTAGGGTATGCTGTGAGGTCCAGCTGGTTCAGTCAATCGGTTCATTTGGATATATAGTTTGTGGATAAACAATATCAATTGCAAAGGTTGTAAAAAGAAACACAGATTCATAAGGGTACATGAAGCATGGAGCTGAATGCTAAATTTGAATACATTAGCAGACCTCCTGTGGCATAGATCATGTTGAATCAGAGGCTTGCTTCTGAAAGGGGGGATTGTGCTAATGTGTGGAAGTTGGGGAGGGGTATACATCCCCAGTGAAATAATTTGGAAATCAGTTTGTAAGAGCTCTCCCCAGACATTGTGAGTGAGTGTTTTTTGAATGGCTGCTGGTAAATAAATAAGTCGGCCTAGAATATCCATGGAATGGAATGGAATGGCCCACATCCTGACATATTGGTCATGAAGCGCCCACCCATGGCCTCTGCTGCTGACTCTCCAAAAGTTTCCAGGGTTGGGGAGAGGCCACATGTAGTGGGCCATTGGAAGGTTGGGGCACATCTGCGACCCCATTGCTGAGGCCAGAAATGCCACCTAGAATCAACCTATGGCAGACAGGAAATGCATGCTAGATGTGCTGTTTTTATAATGATACTTTTATTTGTACAAAGGAGTGGCTCTCTCATGGTGTTGCTCATGCTAATTCAAATGATGAGTTGTTTTATTATTATTCTGATATGAATATGAATTATTCTGCTAAAGTGGTGCTGTGTCCCTTTAAGGCTCTGGAGCTTAATTTTAGTTCAGGCCAATTAGAGTTTAATTGTTTCATCTGGGAACTTTGCACATTGAATGTGCTTTTCAGTTTCAGGCTGCAGATCAGAAGTGCAGCATTTTAAAATTATTTTGCATTTGTAACAAAGAGTGATATCTGAAGTGTGAGATTTACTTGTATTAGATGTACCTTTTTTAAAATAAGAGATAAAAGGGCTGCTGCCCTGAATGTGGGGGCTCCTGTGAGGAATGGTGCTCATAGGAAGCACTGGTCAGGGAAGTGCAGGCCAGCTGTTGCAGGTCAGGAATCAGTTCTATAGATCTTACAGGACTTAAAGTGAATTGATAGGAATAGAATATCAGTGACTTAATGTTAATGTTGTGACCCTGCCTGAAACAGAAATCAGAAAAAAGTCCTAATGACCAAATGAGGTTACTTGCAGTGTTAAAATGGCTTAAACCTTATGTGACACTTTCGTTCAAATATTTAAAGGGATCAGTGTCTCTTATGGGACAGTCTTAGAGCAGAAAGAAAAATACTCAGGTAATAAAGTCTATACATAAATCCAAGCAAAATAGATTTATGCTGGCAGTAGCCACTCACATGTAACAAATGCTCTACACTGGTTGAAAGGCAATATATGTGCATGAGTGGATTTCAACGATCAGATATAGGAACTCCCAGAAGAAAGTGATGCGTGCTTGAATGTGAGGCCAGAAAATGCAGGACCTTTACCATAAGGGACATCTCAGCAGATTCACGACTTTATTTCTTTTCAAAGCAAGACTCAAGAAGCTAAACATAACTAGAAACCATAAATGGTCTACTTAGTGATTAATGTCATTTAATTATTTGTTCTAACTGTTTTAGAATATTGGCCAGATAACAATAAAACTTGTATGTGAATTGCCTTTGTAAAATCGAAGATATGATGGAGGACTTAAGGATTGGACTATGGGTCGGGACTGTCCACCATCTGTCCCATTTTCTTCTTATGTTGTGCATTACCAATAGTAAATAATGACCTTTAAAGATTGTTATCTTTACTGAGAATTTTAAAAATTAGAGTGCAAAATAGTGGCTATTCATATATATTCAGCTACTGTAGTTGAATCCTATTTGAGTTTATATCACCATTTTAACTTCTGCAAGGCATTCTCAATGAAAAATGATGATAGCCGTCATCCAAAGACATTTCAGTATTCAAATGAGATCCGACTGAATAATCTGTGATACAGATAGGTTTGAAACAAGTGGTATTGATCTTCTTAATAGTGCTTCTGTTTTTTCCCTTGCAACTCCATAACCCTCTCAATGTAATGTCGTACCTCTTGTCCCTTTCGTTTAACATTACCTGCCTATCACTTCAGAACTGTCACCTTTGGAATTCAGCTCCCTACAGCTCTCCTCACCTATCTGAATCTTAACAGGATCATTGCACATTTGGATGAATTCAGCTCTGAGGTCAGTGTGCCCCTTTCTTTTTTGAAAGTGAGTCTGTACGTTACAATTCCTCTCTGAACAGAACAAAATTACTGGGCTAGTTTCTACAGCAACCTCTTAGAGGGATGACATGACTTCAATCTGAATTGTAATGCATTATCACTCAGGCACAGCTTACCACATGACCCCTAGTGGCTAGGTCAAAAATCAGCCATGTTAGCAATTCAGGTGTTTCCCTTGTATGCTCACAGCACATATTTCCTGATGGAAAGATATTCTTTCCACATTTAAGTCTAATGCTACTGTGGAATACATGCCTCTCAACTATCTTCCATTAGGTAGCACTTTGCCATGGGTCATGTTTCAAGGTTAGAATGATCAAATAACTTTTGCACTTGATCAGATAGTGATTTCTCCCCATCAAACTGATACGGGAAATCATTTCCAATTAAATTAAAAGGCAATATATTTTAGTGCAACAGTTCTCAATTTCTTTGTGATTATTAGTGTTCACACATTAAAGGCCGTACATCATCGGGAGTTTTTACTTTCCAAGCCAGAATTTCTCTTTTAGAAACATAAAAGCTAACTGCAGATGGTAGTGAAAATGCAACATCATCTTGATTTTCATATTGATTTCTGAGAATTTAAAAAATGTGATCCTCATTTTTCATATAAAACGCTTTATGTGAAGATGGTCCTTTAGAACTACTTCAAAAATATATTTATTATAAAATCACAGTTCCATTCCCAGTTTTCATTATATCGAGCTGACACCATCCCTATGATAACAGCTTAGGCTTTCTAAGCGCTTACCCTAATTGTATCATTTCCACACCTTCCCTGTGTCTCTGTGGAACAACATGGAGACAATTGGCTGTTTCACTATGCTAGCTACACAATGAAAATATCTAGAGCCAATTTCTGCACTGTACTTCTTGATTAACTCAATCAGGCCTTTTCAAAAAGGCTTCATTGGACATGTTCCAAAGCAATTTTTTCGAAGCAAGTAAAACAATGGAGGCTGATTTGTGCAGAAGTACCTTCATTGATCAGACAATACCACGACAGGCCTCTCATCCATTTTCCTTCTGGAGTATTTAATATTTGTCACTGTTACTCCAGAAAGGCTTTTGGAGTGATTACTTTAAATACAAATCCTTTTTAGGTACTAACTAGAAATAAGCCAACTGTAACACTGGTAATAACGAAAATTAGATTTTGGCATATTTTAATCATTTTGAAGTAAAATATTCCAGAATCACAATCTTCAAAAACATTAATGAAGCACCGACAGTACTGAATGGTATCAAAACACAAGTACATTAATGTTGATAAAAGTTAACGAGTGATATGAAAGGGGTGATTTCACAATCTCTCACAGGGAGCACAGGTCAGGGATAGGGCTACAATACTGCATCGCCAATTCTCTGACGTATGCTCCCCTTCCATCAGCTCCCCGCTGGGAGTGCAGGATCGTGAATCACCCTATAGCTTACATCGTCCATACATTTATGTTAATGAAAATTCATCAGTAGTCCTGTAAATCAGCTACATGCCTTCCCTCCTGTTCCTTATGTATTGGAGACAGTAGCTGGTTGCAGCATAATTTGTCTGCTATCACCATTATTTTAATTCATTCACGAGATGTGGGCATCATTGGCAAGGCCAGCATTTATTGCCCCTCCCTAATTGCCCTTGAGGAGGTGGTGGTGATGAGCCGCCTTCATTAACCGCTGCAGTCTGTGTGGTTTGGTACAACTCAGAGGGCAATTAAGAGTCTACAAATAGAGCTTTCAGGTTCTTACATCTACTGTTAACTAACTTTAAACACACCCAAGAATTCCAGAAGGGGCTAAGAGCATGTTATAATGCCTAAAGTCAAAGGCTGAGGAATGGTTTCACATTTGAAGTCACATCTATAATCCAATGAGAAATAATTTACTTTGTAGGCTGAAAGTTAGTGAGATTTGTTTTATTACACTCTTATTTGAAATTCTCTTCATCCAAATATCATGCTTTGTGTCATCACCAAGCATTAATATCTACCCTATTGGTCTCTAACCTTGCTCAGTAAAGCCGACTGCCCACTGATGACAATTAACTGGCAAACACATGAAACCCAATTATTTTAGAGTTTCAGTCTAGGGATGCATGAAGAAAAGATATACCATGCATCTTTATATGAAATATTTGCAAACAGAACTACAAAAATGCAAGTATGCAGAAAACCTGAACAAAATCTGAAATAATTCAAAATGGCATCAATTCCTTTTCAAACCACTTCATTGGCTGCGGTGTGAAATGGTGGTATGAATCTCCGGCACTTCCAGGTCGGAAACACTGGGATTCAAGTCATAAGGCACAAAAGCCTGATAGGTTCTGACACCTGAAGTAAAATGTGAAGAGAATTATATGTAGAGTAGATTGGATTTGTGATGCTAATTTAAGGGCTTGTGCTACACTTCAAAGCTTGGAAATTATTTGTAGACCTTGCTCAGGTTTTAGTAAACTTCTCTACTGTGTTGTCTATAGACACAATACAAAATATAATTTTCAACCAACACAATTTCCACATCAGACTGCTTTGAAGCTTTAAAACCACACTTTATCTAAAGTACACATTTGCCACAAGGATTATCACATATGGATTAATACTAAGCATTTGATTACGTATAAAGTGCAAGAGGGAAAATGACAGTCCCAGAATGGATGATGAATATTCTTTAAAACATTGGCAATGGTGGAAGTGGGGAGGGCACAGATATGTTTATAACCACCCAATACTGAAAATTAAAAGCATGTATTTAAAGGATTAAACTATAAAGTGCATGTTGTAAATTATTGCAGTCGATTCCTTTTAAGGGTAATAAATTTACTTTTAACTTGTAATATTTTTAGCAAAGTTTCACCTTTGCACCATTAGTTACTGTTCTGGATTCTGAAAGGGGGAGGGAAAATATTGTTCTTCCTTATGGAAGGAGAATGAATGAAATAACCGAGCGCCATATGTGCTACAGTACTGTTACTGTTACTACTACAGAATGTGATTGCATTTCTTAGGATGAATTATATCACCTTGCATATTTACAAAAAGCACTAGAAAAGCTCTCTCTGCTATTTTTCAGGAGCAATAATGGCATAATGATGACCATAATCTCTGCTGATGAATAGTATCTCCATCTGGGGGAAAGAGGTTCTCTGGCAACTACAGAAAAAGGACAAAATTGTATTTATATAGCACCATTGATGTCCTCGGGACATCCCATGGCACTTCACAGCCAATTAAGTACTTTTGAAGTGTAGTCACTGTTGTAATATATGGAAATGTGGCAGCTAATTTGCACACAGCAAGGTTCCAGAACTAGAAATAAATAGCCAAATAATCTATTTTAGTGCTGTCGATTGAGGGATAAATATTGGCTAGGACACCAGGAGAACTCCCCTGCTCTTTGAATAGTGTCGTGGGATCTTTTACCAACTGAAAGAGCAGATGGGATCTTAGTTTAAGACCTCATCTGAAAGACAGTACCTCTGACAGTGCAGCAACTGCATTGAAGTGTCAGCCTATGTGCTGAAGTCTCTGGAGGTGGGACTTGAATCTATGACCTTCTGGCTACTGCTGAGCCAAAGCTGACACATAAACGTCACTATGTGTAATGATACTGTAAGAGGGAAAAATTGAGTCGCGCCCCGGAAAAATTAGCGTCCCCTCGGCCGAAATTGAGTGGTAGCACCCCAAGAGGGAAGCGGATACTACTGGAAGTGCCCCGCCTCCCTCTTGGGGCGCTGCGAGGAAATATTGTGGTGTTACGTGCCGCAGCGCCATGCGCTGTGGCACGCCGCACCGCAGGCCTTCCTCCCCTTCTGGGCCACCGGGGATCGGAGTGCCAGCAAAAGAGCCTGGCACTCAAGAGAAGTGCCGGGCTCATGGAGCGCAGCTAGCACTCCGCAGGGGGACGGGTCAGGAGGCCGGGGACGGCAGCGGAGACAGGTGCTGGCATGCGGCCAGCAACAAAAATGGCCACCCGGCACCTCGCCTTTAAATAGCACCGCCCTGGCCGCAGGTAGGCCCCCCTGACCCCGTCGAACATAGCGTCCGGCGGTAAGTCAGTGGGCGCTACCGAAAATCGCAGCCAGGGCGCAAGCGGGGCACTGCACACGGTGATGACATCATTGCCAGCGGCGCAACACCGCAGGGCACTAATGGTTAGTGCCGCCGCTAACCTCCCGCTGAATTTCACGGGAGGCGTTGGCGGCACCGCGCCCGGGCACAAGTTGCTTTGCGCCTCCCGTTAACACCCTCAGGGCGCTAACAGGAGGCACAAAGCAACCAAATTTTTCCCACTAAATGTTTTCTTGAAGATTTCCCCATGTCATTTTTTAAAGATGCGTTTATATTCTTGCTAGAAGTACCAACTAGTTTGTGAAAACATTTCCGATGTTGCTACACAAAGAAACCTGAGGAATTCTTACCCCCTTGTTAGCGCAACAAATACAGGAACTAGCACTAGTATGAATCACTGCACAGTTTATTTTCAAAGTAAACTCTTGGCAGGAGCAAAGTGACATCTCTGAGAAAATTCAGGACATGTCAATCTGTACTAAAGTTAATAGACACGACAGATTATTCTCACCTGTTACGTATTGGTTGTTAACACATGTGGACCCTTTTGTTATGTACTGTAGCTGTGGATCAGATATGGGTGACTAATAGGGAAGGATACAGACCGAAAGGATGGAAGGTCACCTTAGATCAGTGGGCTGCATTGCAGCAAAGCAAACACATAACTTTTTTTTAAAGAAAACTGAGACAGCTTAAGTGGTATATACTTAATTTAAAAAACAATGAATGGGGCAAGATAATCTGTACACTGACAAAACTTGCTCTTAAACAGAACTTCCTCTAAGACATGTAATGCTGGTTACGGTTTTTGAAAACTAAACAAAATCATTATGTTAAAAAAAGGGGAATTAGAACCTGAACAGCAGAATGAAAAAAATTCTGTTTCTTCACATTTAAGCAATTACACTCATGCATTAGAGCTTATTCCACTATATGTTCTGTATAATGTTTAAATAATATAAGCTACTTCACAGCAATGTATTCAAAATATGTCTATGTTAGATACTGTGGGAACATTAAACAATTCCTGGATGGCCTAAGTCAGAATATCTCACTGCAGTTTTCTATCAACCAATAACTGCATTATAAATACATTACAGACTGTAACTACTTTGAAATCTGCTTCTTGTTTGGAATTTGACAGCACAATGGAATTTTTTTTTATCAAGCAGAAGCCCACACATACCAGAGAAATCCACGGGTACACTGCACTGATTAATCCTTGCATTCTAAACGTTCTTAGTCATTTGTAATATCAATGAAACCATAATCAAGATTGTACTTAGCATTGCTGCCAGGGAACCTTATCAATCTGAGCTGCATAGGAAAGTGATGTCTTTGACCTTGAAATATTTCATGATGAGTTTGTCCTTTTAGTTTTTATCTTGCCAGTTGTATTTTTCTGGGAGGGGTGCAGAATGACAGTTGTATCAGCAGAACATATTGTAAGTACATTTGACATAGTGCAAGATAATGCAGTTTTAACTCCAACCACAGTAGGTCAATCCACTTCACTGCATCATAAGATTGTTTCATTTCCACCTCCTCCTCTTCCCCCTCTGCCCCCGTGGAATATTTCCCAATTTAGGCCTTTCAATGCTGAGATATACAGATACTCCTGACTGAATTGATTTTGTGATCCAGTTTCTTGTTTGCTAAGGTATGGATCAGAACTTCTCAGAATGTGAGTGGTGCAGGTTGCAGGACCCCCAAGTTTCACAGCAGCAGGGACCTTAAGTTACAGTGCTTTCAGTTTGAGCTAAGTTGGGTCCGTGCTGAGAGTACGGCTTATAATTCATTTCTCTAATTAAAGCAGAAACGCAGCCTAATATATACAGAACCACAGAAGCTCACAGTTACAAGGCTGCAATCAAAGCAGACAGGTTCAGATGACATCAGAAACCACCAGAGTGAAGCTCAAGTAGTTCATGAAACAAACTAGATAACAGCATTTAACAGTTTCGCACTTATTTTTTAGTTCATACAGCATATACTTGTAACTATTTTTTCACAGAAAAAGTTTGTTTTCTTACTATTACAAACTGCAGCTTGCTGATTATAGTTGTGAGGTTGAAGGGTGCTGTGAAGTAGGAGAAAATGTTTGGCAGCGCATTGCAAATTTGAGTTAATGCCAAGCACTGTGAAATTAAAGTGCAGCAGTTTGCTGGCTTATATCCTGTATAGTACTACACAGGGCTGCATATGCCACAGAATCATTCTCATTTCAAGATATGGGTCAACATCAGATAGACAGATACCCGACCCAAATCAAGAATTCCATTTCACCAAAAATCATTTGTCTCTCATTATAGAGAATCCATTTATAATGCTTTAGTGGTGCATTATTCAGATTCCAGCAAAACACTATCTCCAATTATTCATATTTTTAATGTTTATCCCACTGGCTATTGTCATTATATTTGCTTGAAGACAATCAATGTGCTGGAAGCATAATCTCGTGCATATTAGCAGTTACTTTTCTAAAGATAATGGTAATAATATTTTTATCAGGGAAATGCACCTCATGTTTTTGTATGGTCCTCTCCAAATACTTTCTATAGCTTTTTCTCCTCTTCTTTTGGACCCCCTTTATGTCATGCATCCTTTCCAGACTGAGTGGGTAAGTAAGCAACCTGGTTCTTATACCGCTGAAAGAATGTAACAAGGCCGTTTGACCGAAGGAGTCCATTCCTTCCTCAGTTTATATACAATTTGCCTTGCCACGGACCCTGCCCAACTCACTCAATGTCCTGAGAGAGATAACGAACCACAGCTAAACTTCCAAAAAGATAAATCTTTGTGAAAATTCTCCCTCGCCGTCAAAAGTAATTGAGCAAAACTGCAGGATATTAATCCAGCCTTGCAAACCACAATTACAAATCTAACTAGTGCATGCCACAGGGTAACATCCATGAACTCAGCAGCACATCAATCATCTTTTATGCTCGGAGACTATGGGCTAGATTTTCAGTATAGACAGTTTTGGGGCGCTAAGCTTAGCGCCCGCCCGAAGTTATCGCCCGCCCCAAAGTAGCGCCCCGTTGCCGGAAATTCAGTGGCTTCGCCCTAAGAGGTTGGTGGAGCGCTAAAAGAGGCGTTCCACTAGTATCTTTAGGCGCTAAGCCGGCGGTGGACCCGAGCTCGGGCGCAGCGCACGGCAGACACTCTGGTGCCAGTGAGCTCTTAAAGTGGAAGGGTGCATGTATTTTTTTTTTCAAGGAGGAGGAGGAGGAGGAGGAGGAGGAGGAGGAGGAGGAGGAGGAGGAGGAGGAGGAGGAGGAGGAGGAGGAATGATTGGTGCCCGGAAACATAAATAGACCGTTCAGAACAACACACAGCTTACTTCCACACAACACATGCAGAGTGCCTTTTGTACGAGTGCCCTTTAATTTGCGCTCCCCAGGGTGTGTTGCGTTCCATTTTACAAACGCTCTGGACGCCAGGCGCACAATGGGGCGGTCCAACTGAAGTTTGGATTCGGGGCGGCCAAAGGGCGTTGCACGAGGATGTGACGTCATTTTCTGCGCGCGCATCCGGGCGGCCGCTAAACTTTGCGCCGGCGCTAACGGGCAACTTAATTTGGGGCGGGGCGCAAACTGCGCTGCGCCCAGGCGCTACACGCATAGCGCCCGAAAATCACTTCTCTTAAGGCGCTAACTGCTGGCGCAAGCAACTGAAAATCTAGCCCTATAAACTTAAACTTTTGGAAGAAGCAGATCCAATTACCTTTAAGGACACTCCAAATTCCAAATTGTTATGTTACGTATTCTCCTCAATGGTAAGTCACATTTTCAACAGCATTAATCTATACTAGCAGCCTAAAGTTGGGAACATTGAAGTATTTTATAACAATGGTCAGAAAGTATCAATTAACATGGTTGTAAGTATAAAGAACCTTTATGCATAGCATTTTATTAGTGCATTATTCTGATTGCAGGCATTCAACGCGGAAGCAGGTGAAATATTTGCACAAAGGAAACAATTTCTTTGTTGCAACTGGCATAGTAGAAGACACCCACTACACGACTATATCATTCCAGATCATTCCAGAAACTGGAATAGTTGCAGTTACACCCAGGAGAGTGTACAGAAAATATGCTAAAAGCTTCTAATCTATATATGATCAGAGTTTGAAAGACTGTCATGGTACTGAAAAAGAGGATATTGAATTCATAAATGCAAAATTAAAACCTTTTACTTCCATACTAGAAAAATATTACAAGTAAATTAAATATCAATTTGTACCGAAAAAAGATTGTGCATATCAGTGCAGTTAACTTCACTACAAACTGAGGCACTAATTACAAGGAATTGATAATACTTTAAATTATAAGTACGTCTGCAACATTACACTAACTGTTCTCTACTGGAACAGTGGCCTGGAAGTTGCTGCATTGACGATATTAGCAATAAATGCCATAGGTTAGACCATGCTCCCCAATTCTCCAGTGGTGAATTCACAGAACAGTGGCCTGGAAGTTGCTGCATTGACGATATTAGCAATAAATGCCATAGGTTAGACCATGCTCCCCAATTCTCCAGTGGTGAATTCACAGAACGGAACAGGTTCGTTAACTGGGACCGTTTAGGAGCAATGGCTTCGTTCTGATAATGTGGGGATGGGTCGCATTATGTATGGCCAGAATGCCCAGGTTGGTATTCATTTGATTGATGAGTTTGTAACCAGTACAAATATTTAAATCGGCATTAAGATGGGACCCATATGAATAGGGTTGTCTCCCAAACTGCGTGCGATCCCTAGCCATATTTTATTACCGGTTGCAATTCATTCTCAGTGCACAAGCTCAATAAATATCAATATAAAAATATCAGTCGGGGGAAAATCAGAACATGCGTGCCTGTCAAACATTTATTTTATTACATAATTGAGATTTAAGATTTCAATTAATTTCTTAGAACAAGTCTATCCTCAAGCAACCTGCTGAGCAATTAAATACTTTACTGACTGAGCCCTTTAGTGCCATTCTGTACTGGTCTAAGTGGTTGTGGCATTCACAGTGGCGTTAATTCAGCAAACTCAACCTCACCATTGATTTTAATGGAGGGCGGAGCTATGATAATTAACTGTTCAACTTTTTTGACGAGGGTCTCTGTGGAGCAGCGCAAAAGTCCCAGCAAGTTATGATGTGGCATAAGTAATGGCATGAATCACTGATGCCATAATTTCCTGATATTTCTGCACCATAACAATGGCCTACACCGTAGATGCACCATTACCAGCGCGCAAGACTTCAGCAAATTCAGGCCCATTATGTCTGGCATTGAAACTCTGAATTAAAAGCAATAATACTGTTATATCCATGTGTAACCAATTATGCGGTTGGGCTGAAATACGGCAGATGTATTTTAATATGGATCAATAGGGGGTAATACATATGGAAACAGGTACAGTAAACATGTGTATAACATGAAAGAGTCCTACCAGATAGTAGGCCAGTGGAGAGTAGGACCAGGTAAGCTGACAGGGACATAATCAAGTGTCTTCCCTAAAGGGGCCTTTCCATTGACAAAAGTTAAAAGTTAAACAATTTGGGAGTGATTACTGTTCATTGTCTGCAACCCTCTGGTCAATGTGAGGCAGTTAATAATAAGGCAAACCTTGCACTGAGATGCAGGCTTTGGACTACAAATCAATACAAGTTATTATATTGACATTGTACAGATCAATGTTGAGGCCAATCCTAGCCTTTGCAGTGCAGTTTTGCTCACACTACATTAGCAAGGGTCCAGAGTAGACTGACCAGGATGATTCCAGACCTCATGGAATGTTATTAAGAAAAGCTCAAGTGAGTACATTTATTGTCACTGGAGAAGATTGGGGGGGGGGGGGAGGGGGGGGAGAAATAATACAATTCTTCAAAACTTTGAAAGTAATAGACAAATTTTAAGTAAACAAGCTTTTAAACTTGGACAATGATCAAAGGACTAGCGGATACAAGTATCAACTTTACAAGTCTTGATCAAGGCTAGAGATTAGAAAAAACTTTATTTGCCCACATCATAGCAGACATCTACAACAAGCTCCCAGGGAATGTTGCTGGTTTGGGATTAATTGACACCTTTTCAAAGGAGCTGGATTTTTTTCAGGCGATTTAGGGAAAGGAACTTAATGGGCAGGATTTTCATTGAGCCGTGGAGGCGGGATTGGAGGCGTTAAAATCTCGAAATCGGGGGGCACGAACCCATCCTGCCTCCATGCCAGTTTCAAAGGAGGCGGATACCCGACCTGTGCTGGGACCGCCTCCCTGAGGCGGGAAGGGGATTAGTGCCAATTAACTGCCTGTTAACAGGTAGTTAACAGGCAGTTTTTAGCCTAATCCCTATTTTTATTGCTGAAGTGTGGGATTCCCGACGACTCCAAACTACGCCAAGTTAGCGAGGCGGATCGTCGGGCTGAAGGGCTTGGAAGGTTCGAGATGTCCAGTGTTCAGGTGAGTGATGGGTGCATGAGTTCAGAGGTAAGTGTGTTTGGTGTGTGTAAAGTGCTTAAAGAAGTTTTACTTACATTTACTTACCTTTACAGCCTTCCTTCATTCAGGTCTCGGGAGTCCCTCATCTCACCGGCACAGAAAGCAGAATGGCCGCGAGCTGTCAAAAGTTGCAGCGTTCAGCTTTCTGTTCTGGAGAGATCTCTAAATCAGCCTGAGAGGAAGGAATTAACTTGGAGTACAGATTGTCAGTGTTTGTCAGCTTCAAACAGCTGTCAAACGCTGATATTTCATCTGTCAAAAGCTTTTGACAGATGAAATGTCAATCTGTGACGTCACCTGTTGCTGGGTGGCCCTTAATTGGCCTGCTGAGCCCGCTGGGCGGGCTCAACAAGGTCAATCAAGTAAAAATCGCGTGGGTTGGCCACAACTCGATGGAGGCGGGACTACAACCTCGAAAGTTGTAGTCCCGCCTCCTACACCCCTCCTCAATCAAAATCCAGCCCAATGTGTCTACAATAAGGATCGGGGTGGAAAATCAGTGATAGAATAATCCTACATTGGCTCTGGATGGTGCAGGGTTGATGGGCCAAATGAGCCTTTTGGTTCAGGATTTTCTTATGTTTTTATATGATTCATGCACAAATATAGTTTTATTATATTTACAGATTTACAATGTGATGAATTTTGGGAGGTCCCAACACTGGGATCCTGTAGTGGACTGTATCTGAGTGAGGCAAATTCAACGATAGGAAGAGAATAAGAACGTGTCAAAAGTTGCTCCACAACTTGTCAGAAGTCCTTCAGAGGTTTCAAAAGAGCTCTAATTATCAACAGCCTGGAGCAGCATGGAAATATGGTGAGAAGACTGATTAGAGAACCAATCTGATCTGCCAATTTCACAATATGATCATGTCACTATGGGGGTGAAATTTGTCTGGCGATAAGGCAAAACGAGTGACACTGAAGTGGCAGCCCGTTTTATACTCTGCACGATTTTCTTTTCCATTAAAGATAACTTAATGGAAATACAGAGGGATGAAATTCTTATTGGAAGAATTTTACCCCTCTGTATTTGTGTGTTACCAGATTATACATCGACATGGACATTGTTAATGGTCTAATTAAACATGTTTCTACTCTCATCAAGGGTAATTGATGTCAAAGGACAACCACTGAAGTCCTGGGACTGATATGTCCCTGGTCTGTTGTTGGAGATCTTCCAATTTCTACAATGTGCCCTAGACAAATCTTTGTTCAGGATCTGGCTACAGCTAAAAATTCTTCCCGTCATTCAAAAGCACAGTGTGGGCACTGTCCATTTAGTTGTTTGTCTTTAGTGGATGCCATTACTTCTACCTTGCCCAAGGGAGAGTCCTCCTATGTCTCACTGGTTGTAGTAAAGTTTAATGAACATGACATATCTACGAAGACATAAAGGACATAGCTCAGTAAGAACTTTGGAGTACACGTACACTGGAAGTAAAAGAGGGCACAAAGAAGAGACAGTCACAATATAATTTATGCCATTTAAATGTATCTGACATAGGGATGAATTATTTACCGTATTGACTGCTATCAACAAACTGATTAAGTTATAATCATGATTACTGTTTTCAATTTTTACTATGTAGGGATATAGCTAAATGATGCTAAATAATTTTACACTTAGCAGACTGCTAAGATCTGAGAAAGTAGTTTCTCCCTCACTGCATAGATGGAACAGTTGTGTGCTCATGCACTCAAGTCACATTAGTGTACTTTCTGCATTCAGTCTACTTTGGATGCTTGTTTAATGTAGTTCACCTTTTCCTTTGCCACTTGTTTGAGACTGCTAATCCAGATTCTAATCTTTTTCTTACAATAACGTGGCATTTGTAGCATTTTTGAAAGTTTATTCTTAGGCAACATTGTCCATAAATTATTCACTCTTATGTGGCAGAAACTACTGATTTTGTGCCTCCAACCAAAAAAATGTACCTTCAAATTTAATTAATACAAAACCGCTGGAAATGTCTTCCTTTAGTGAAATGGGTCACCTTTTCAGTTTAGCTTACGCCTCCATTTTGCGTCCTTTACAGTGTATGATGTCACATTTATTAGCACACTTTAGTGCCAATAATATGCTCCATTCTCACTGGATGAATTTTAATAATTCTAAGTAATGTATGATTGAATGTCTTATTTTACCACTGACAATGAGTTAAGATGCCACATGTCAGAGTTTGCAGCATTACTACATTGGCTATAAGTGAAGGCATTTCTCACTACAGGAAACTTGCGATATCCGGCACCGACGGGACCGAGCTGCTGCCAATCTATCAAAACTTCCGGATAGACCAGCGCTAATGTTGAAGGATACGGAGGTTTTCATCTCCGTATCTGACAACAAACACTGTTGCTTAGCAACAGCTTGTAAACACTCGGCCCGTACCTTGGAAGTGTCTCTGAAGCTGTTGCTAAGCTACAGAGACGCTTTCTAGAGCCTGATTTCTGCCGTTAGATCGAGGTTTCCGGACATACAACCTCCGGAAAAACCAAAGTTTCCGGTATGTAACTGTCTGAAGTGCCTTAAAGCCTACAAGTTGTGATGTTGCCCCCTAAATTCCTTGATGTTTCTCATAACATATGTTTTACTGATCTTTACAAATTCCTAAAAAACTGGTTCTGAAATTTGTCCATTGTTTTCATACATGAAAAATTCATTTAACACACCTGTCATTTCCTGTATAATATTTCTACTCAATGTATTCCTTAATAAACTGATTTGATTTATGAAACATCTACTTATACAATGGAAACATTTATTTGGATCCCTCCTGATACCATCTGCAATCTGCCATTGTCATTGCTGCTCTGTTAGCTGGTCATTATGAGATCTCTGATTTTCTCTCCTGACAGACCAGACAGTCTCTATGTGGAGTATGTTGGTGGAAAAACACTGTCTTACCTCTCCATATTAATAAATCATCAAGCTGTCCATCTTCATATTGTCTTAAACTTGGAATTGTGCTGTGAGGAGGATGCCGAGAAACTCCAGGATGATTTGGACAGGTTGGGTGATTGGGCAGAAACATGGCAGATGCAATATAATGTGGATAAATGTGAGGTTATCCACTTTGGTAGCAAAAACAGGAAGGCACATTATTATCTGAATGGCAATAGATTGGGAGAAGGGGAAGTGCAACGAGACCTGGGTGTCCTTGTGCACCAGTCGCTGAAGGTAAGCATGCAGGTGCAGCAGGCGGTTAAGAAGGCAAATGGTATGTTGGCCTTCGTAGCGAGAGGGTTTGAGTCCAGGAACAAGGATGTCTTGCTGCAGTTGTACAGGGCCTTGGTGAGCCCACATCTTGAGTATTGTGTGCAGTTTTGGTCGCCTTATCTGAGGAAGGATGTTCTTGCCATGGAAGGAGTTCAGCGAAGATTCACCAGGGATGGCAGGAATGACGTATGAGGAGAGATTGGATCGATTGGGCTTGTACTCGCTGGAGTTTAGAAGAATGAGAGGGGATCTCATCGAAACTTATAAAATTTTAACAGGACTAGACAGACTAGATGCTGGAAGGATGTTCCCGATGGTCGGGGAGTCCAGAACCAGGGGTCACAGTCTAAGGATAAGGGGTAGGCCATTTAGGACAGAAATGAGGAGGAATTTCTTCACCCAGAGAGTGGTGAACCTGTGGAATTCTCTACCACAGAAGGCAGTAGAGACCAATTCATTAAATATATTCAAGAAGGAGTTGGATATATTTCTCAAGGCTAAAGGGATCAAGGGGTATGGGGAGAAAGCAGGGACCGGGTACTGAATTTGGATGATCAGCCATGATCGCATTGAATGGCGGAGCAGGCTCGAGGGGCCGAATGGCCTACTCCTGCTCCTATCTTCCATGTTTCTATGAATTTGTTTGAGAATAAATGAATAAAGATTATAATTTGTTAATTACACATGCAATCTGTCGTAGAGGTGCAAAAATGCATCTCCATCACCTTAGTAGAAATATTGTACAGGGTGTGTATGTGGGACAGACAATTTGTTTCAGGAAGCCTTGTTGTGATGAATAGAATATGAATACAGGTGACAAGTAGGCTGCATTGAAAGTAAACTATCACATCCTATAAACACATTGGAATCAGGAAAGGTAAAGCAAGGACTTAAATACACGGTTGACTTGTATAGATGGAACTCTTTGTTGCTTTTTCGTTAGAGGCTGAACTGTGGAACAGCCAAGCAGATATCACATTGCAGATTTCTTTGTACTTGGGTGTATATACAGAAAATCAGTTAGAGACACTCCATTACGTTAGGCTTCTAAAGCATCAGACCTAACATCTGAATTGAATAACTGCACGAAGAAGCAGAGAGCACAGAGAACAGCTGAAGCCCCCCTCCCCACACCCAAGCACTGATAGCTACAAACAACTTTATTTTAAACTGGCTGGAGGAATAAATAAATGGTAAAACTTTTTCAGTAGTGTATTACAGTATATCTGCTACTATATGGAATATGTCTTTTCCTGTTTCTGTTTGTCCACTGTAGGTACCCGTATCATATTTTACACCAGCTTGGTTCCGTACAAACTTGCTTGTCCCTAGTCTGCATGCACCTCATATATACATGATTGGTATTAATGAAACAATTGGTTTAAACACAACAACATTACTATTATTTTTTTAAATGCTTAGCACCCTAAAGGTGCTTTTGGAAGGATGAGTCTGTGGTAAACCACTGTTTGTATTCCTGTTTGTCCTGTTTGTATTCCACTGTGTACATGCCTGGACATGCCTCGGCTGACTCCTCCCACAGGTCCTAGTATAAAGGTGACTGCTCCCCAGCCCTTTGTATCCTGGGCCTGTCGACCACTCGAGGCAGACCTCCATTCTGTTGTTAATAAAAGCCTTTGATTACTCTTCTAACTCTCGGTCTTTTATGAGTAATTGATAGCGCATCAGAGTCTTCCTCTTTTTAAGGTATTTTACCCCTTCCTCTTTCTGTGTGTTTGCACCGTGCAATATCTTCAGTTCAGAGGATTGATGTACTCCCAGATTTCCATAAAAGTTGCCCTGAAACCAGCCAATATGGGATGTGTGTTAGCAGTCCAGCGTGACTTTACCTCTGAGTTTTCCTTCAGTTCCACTATCTTGCTGGAGTGGGAAGGCCAATGGGTGCAAACCCATGTGCTGCCAACACTAGGCTCCCTTCCCCAGTTGCACGCTGTTTGAAATCCTCTGCAGTCTAATGTTAT
The DNA here is from genome assembly GCF_052327205.1 of Somniosus microcephalus. NCBI lineage: Eukaryota > Metazoa > Chordata > Chondrichthyes > Squaliformes > Somniosidae > Somniosus > Somniosus microcephalus. The sequence goes on along the minus strand of NC_140993.1, from coordinate 213,369,051 downwards.
ACATTGGCTGCTGCACAAATCTCTGATTAATTAGACTTTGGCCTGTACAATTGGGTGGTCAATCGAGGGTGCCTAACTGAACTTTATTGGGTATAATGCAGGTACAGCTCCTGAACTGAAAGGGGATCAGCAGAATTCCACACCTCTTCAAATAACCTGAAAAGGAGCCAACTTAGAGTCTATCATTGGCTCTGCAAATTAAATTTACAAAAGTGCCTACCTCAAAAAGAATAACAAAACAGTGCCACACCCATTGTCAGCTATGAGAGCTTCAGCTCGGTTTCATCTGCAGTCTAATCTTGTAACCAAATTGCCAGCCAACTTGATAATTGATTCAAAGTTGAAATCTTTAAAAAATTCCTTGGACTACATGAGGGGAGAGGGTGAAGATTTTTACTGATAGCTAAGTTGATGATTCCTTACTAACCCACCAAAACCCAATGTCAACGCGGTGATGACACCTTGCAGCATTTTCTCTTTTTATTTCAGATTTCCAGCATCTGCAGTATTTTGTTTTTGCTGTAGTGTTTAATTCACTGCCACTTCTCTTCCAGGAATGCCCACCTTGAAGAAGTTCTGTTCTTCTCTCCAACAGGATTTCTGTTTGTCTCTTTTACCTTGCTCACCTTGATTGAAAAACTGATAAATCTCCAACATCTTCCAGTTCTGACGAAGGGTCATCGACCTGAAATGTTAACTCTGTTTCTCTCTCCACAGATGCTGCCTGACCTGCTGAGCATTTCCAGCATTTTCTGTTTTTATTTCAGGTTTCCAACATCCGCAGTATTTTGCTTTTGTGTTGATGACACTGAGAAAATAGCCAACAATTAAAAACTGTGGGCGATGAATCAAGTGCACTGACAGGGCTGGATTTTTCCAACCTCGGCGGGTCCGGGACGGGCGACATCCATGGCATGTGGGAACCTCGCATCTGTCTCACTCCAGGCCTCCAACAAAATTTTACGTAAATAGGGCTTCTTAAGCTCACCCTGCGAGGTTCCCAGCCAATTAATAGGAAGCGGATCTGATGGCGTAATTTGATGACGCGTCATCAGCCGGTTTCATAAAAGGGGCCATGTCAAAATTATTTTGACAGTTTTGCTGTCATGTTCTGCAGCATTGAGGTGCTGCAAACACTGACAAACACTGCACAAAGGTGCACCCAGGCTCTCCCATGACTCCCTCCATATGCTTATCGAGGGAGTCACAGTGCACAGGGAGGTCCTCTTCCCTTCCCATGGGCGGAAGAGACCTCCCCAGGAGATCAACACAGCCAGAATGCACATTGCACAGGAGGGCACAAGCAGGGATGTCGTCAGGAGGACAAGGCTGCAGTGGCGCAAACCTTTCAATGATCTCAGTAGATCATGAAACATTACTGAAAAGCCACACTCAGCCTCATCCTGCTGTGCCACTCATCACATCCCCATCACTCTGCCTTCCCTACCCTACTCCTGCACATCCTTACTTACACCAACTTACCTTGCACCTCCACCCATCCCTCTATATCTACATTATCACTTCCCCATCTCACTAGCCAACTCTCACACTCACCCTCATCCTTGTCCAATCATACCAACGAACAACACACAAGGGTACGTACTTGTGTGTTTTAGCCAATGTTCGTGTAAACTTTCTGTTAATGTGTTGTCAAGCATTGAAATCCTTATTGTCACCACTTTGTCTTCTTGGACAGATTTGTGTGCACCTTTGAAAGTGTGTTAGTGAGTTCCAGTGAATGGTGAGACATAACATCCGCCCCGCCCCAAAGGTGATGAGTGAGAGAGGAATGCCTTGGACATTGTAGGGATACTGTATGGTGCCTGGTGTGGGGTGGTGCCAACCTGGGTGTACAGTATTAAGTGAAGCAAATCTGGCCATGGTGGTGTCCCGGGCAACAATCTGGTCGGGTGATGATGCCCTCTGTCCTGTGCAGCATCAGTTGATTGCGGAGAAGGTTGATGGGGATGTTGGTGCTGCTGGTGTGCCCGGTGATGCTGGTGTTGGGGCTGATCGTGTTGAGATTCTGAGGACCAAAGTGAGATTTTTTCAAGGGCACTGATGCTGATGGAATAGATGGCAGGTGAGGTTGACATGACAGAAATAATCTGTCAATGTTGAGATAGGTTGTTCCAAGGAGGTGACAGTGGATAGAGAGATTACTCCAAACATTTCAAAAGTGCATAAAGCTCAAAAGTGGGTTCTGACGTAAGAAAACTCACTAAACACTTGGTTGAGTATAAAACAAGGCTTTAATCAACTGTTTCACAACCATGAGATTCCAGTTACATCACTAGTTCCTGGTTACAAAAACGTCCTGGGCAAGCTGGGCCCACGCCCGAGTATTTATACTCCTTGGACGGCGCCACCAGCTGGCCGCCCAGTGTTATTTCATGAGTCATTTCTTCATGAATGATAAGATTCATGACATTCTTCCCGCCCGAAAGATTTGGAAGTCTGACGACTTCCTTCTAGCGGATTAGACGGACCACGAATAGTCGCAGTCTTTTAGATCTTTGTTTGTGGCTGGAAGGCACGTCTCCTCGGACCGTGTCTTGGTCCCTGGGTCGCTTGGTCCGTACAGGTAGATCGACAGGGCCCGTGTCGCCTTGATCGACCTGAGGGAGACTGGGGAGATCGTGACTCCGGGTGCAGGTCCCCACAGGCGCAGAGCTGGCTTCATCTTGTTTGGTAGCCGGGGATTGACCGGCATCCTGGCTTCGGGTGGCCATCCTGCGGAGAGCGTTCGGCTCCCCGAGTTGATCCAGTGGAGAAGCCGGCAGATCCCTTGATGTCCCAGGTAGGGCGTCATCCTCAAAGGAGCGCAGAGTGTCGGCATCATTACTATGGGCCGCTCTATCAGTTGGGTCCGTGGGACCGGTTGGACAGGGAGCCAGATCTCGGAGTGAAACGGTGGACTCCCGGCCATCAGGGTACCGCACGTGCGCGTATGTGGGATTAATGTCTGTTAGTTCCACCTCGTCGACGAGGGGATCGTTTTTGGAAGATCGGACGAATCTTCGGAGCAGTACGGGGCCGGGAGCTGCCAACCATGATGGTAGGGACGTCCCATGAGTGGAGCGACGCTGGAACCTGAAGAATCGCTCATGAGGAGTGACATTGGTGGACGTAGAAAGAAGAGATCTGATGGAATGCAACACGTCAGGGAGCACAGTTTCCCACTGCTGGTCTGGTAGGTTGCGTGACCTCAGTGCAAGACGAACAGCGTTCCAAATGATAGCGTTGTATCGCTCAACCTGTCCGTTACCGATGGGATGATACGGTGCCGTTTTACTTGTGGCGATTCCCCGTTGGGAAAGATAACTTTTGAGTTCGCTTGACATGAAGGAGGGAACCCAATCAGAGTGGATGAAATTGGCAGTACCGCAAAGGGAAAAGACTTGATCGAGGCATTTGATCACTGTGGAAGTAAGCATATTGGGACAGGGGAAAGTAAAGGGAAAGCGTGAATACTCGTCCACCATAGTAAGTAAGTAGGTGTTTCGCGTTGAGGAAGGCAATGGCCCTTTAAAGTCAATGCTGAGTCGCTGCATAGGCTGTATAGCGTGTATGAGCGAGCCATCCGATGGATGTAAGAATTGCGGTTTTAATTCCGCACAAATTCTACAGGTGGAGCATGTTCTTTTCACATCTTCCATAGAAAATGGGAGATTTTTAGATCGCACAAAGTGTAACATGCGGGTAACGCCAGGATGGCATAAGTCAGTATGAAGATCCGCAAGAGTTGAAGTTGACATAGAAGAGCAGAATGCACGCGTGAGGGTATCCGGGGCTACATTCTCTTTGCCGGGTCGATGCTGTATGGTGTAGCCAAAAGCAGCCAATTCCATCCTCCAGAGTTGTATTTTGTTATTCTTGATCTTACTGTGTTTCCGGTTATCCAGCATAAAGGCCACGGATCGCTGATCAGTTATAAGCGTGAAATGGCGACGAGCGAGAAAATGACTCCATTTACGCACTGCTTCGATGATAGCCGTAGCCTCCTTCTCGACAGGAGGATAATGGAGCTCGCTACCCTGCAAAGTTCTGGACAGGAATGCAACAGGTCGACCACCTTGATTCAAGGTAGCCGAGATCGCCACCTCCAATGCATCGCACTTGACCACGAAAGGAAGATTTTCATCGATGGAATGAAGTGTGGCTTTTTCCCGTTGTCGCTTGAGGAGGTTGAAAGCTGAAATAACCGTGCCTCTAACGGAAATGACTTCGCGTGAAGCAGGGGCTGGATCTTGGCAGAGAAGTGGGGTATCCACTTCGCATAATAGGCGAACATGCCGAGTGCCCGATGAATAGAGAGCCGAGATTCGTAGGGGGAGAGAGCTCCTGAAGCGGACGAAGTCACTCCAGATCCGGTTTGATGACACCATTGCCCACCCAGTAGCCAAGGATGTTGACTGATGGTACTGATTTCACAGATTTGGACTCATTTAAGGTTAAGTTGCGACGACGGAGACATTTCTGGAGGTTGGCATCATGCTCCTTCTGGTCATGACCAGCAATGGTGATATTATCTAGATATGGAAAAGTGTCCATTAAGTTCTCCTGTTTGACTAGGCTATCCATTGCCCATTGAAAGACGGCCACCCCATTGGTGACCCCAAATGGAAGGCGACAAAACTGGTAAAGCCGACCATTGGCCTCAAAGGCTGTATACTTTTTGTCAGTGTCCTTTAACGGTACTTGATGATATGCACTCCTTAAATCAAAAGTTGAAAATACCTTGTAGTTGGCAAGGTTATTGACCATGTCATCGATGCGTGGTAGTGGGTAGGCATCCAGGTCGGTATACCGGTTAATAGTTTGCGAGTAATCGATGCAAAGACGTTTCTTGTGTTGCTTCAGAGGATTTTTAACAATGACGACTTGAGCCCGCCAGGAAGATGAACATGGCTCAACGATACCATCAGCTAGAAGGCGAGAGATCTCTGCCTCGATAAAGGATAGATCATCTTGGCTGAAACGTCGTGATTTAGTGACTATGGGCATACATCGGGGGGAAAGATTGGCAAACAAGGAGGGCTTGTCGAGCGAAGCCGCCGAAAGTGCACAAAACGGTACTTTGGAAATAGTAAGCTCCGGCTTTGACCCTCCAAACTCGAAAGTGAGTCTTTTGTGTTGTTTCTGGAAATCCTGTCCCAGGAGCACATCACTGCATAGGTTTTTGAGCACCCCGAGCCGGGTGGAGAAATAAGTGCAGCCATTGAGAATAAGGTCGTCAAGACAAAAGCCGGAAGAGTTGGTGGTCAGTGTCATCAGAGCCATTGCAATTTCCCTGTCCGAGGGGTAAATACGTAGTTTTAACTTACTGACAGCCCACTCACTAATGAAGCTGTCAGAGCTGCATGAGTCGATTATTGCACTCAAAATGTGTCCATTTACTGAAACCTTCATGGCTGCATGGGACAGACTTTGGGGGAAAACAGCTGTGATGGGAGGAGGAGCAGTTATAGCAGCTGTAACCTTAGTAGTGGCTCTTGGGGGAGGAGCAGTTTTATAGATAGTAGCTGCAAAACTAACAGGAGCTCTCGACCAGTATACCTTAGAAAAGTGGCCTTTCTTACTAACAGAGGCTCTTGACTGGCATACCTTAGAAAAGTGACCTTTCTTGCTGCAATGATTGCAGGTTGCATTATGAGCAGGACAAAAATTTCCTATAATGGAATGCACCTCCACAGAAGAAACACTTCCTTCCAGATTGCCAAGATGCCGCTAGGGCAGGGTCGTCATCAGTGAAGGCTTCTAGGGTAGGGTTGTCATCAGCTAGGTTAGAGTCATCATCAGTGAGGGCTTCCGCCCGAGACCTATCGAAGAAGTCATTAAAAGTGATAGCAGCAGCCCGTGCACGTGGTAAAAGATAGGCATCTGCATTCCTCTTTGCTAAGTCCAGGGAACATGCTTGGTCATAGGCAGCCTGTAACTCGAGGGTTTTATTCTCCAACAGACGCTGGCGTATGAAGGGAGAGGTAATCCCGTTAATAAAGGAATCACGAATTAGCTCCTTCTGGTACTGCTCAGCTATGACAGCTTTAAGATTACAATCCTTGCTGAGGCTGCGAAGCTTTTGAAGGAATTCATCAAGTGATTCCCCGGGTTGTTGTCGAGTTGTGGCCAGTAGATGCCGAGCAAACATTTCGTTTGGGGCCTTAACATATAGTCGCTGTAATATTAGGATAGCGGAGTCATAGTCTACACAGTCTTCGATATAGTCAAACACATGAGGAGATACATAATTGGCAAGTATCTCTAATTTATCAGGAACATTGTCACCACAAACCCTGAGGAAGTTGCTGAAGGTACGATACCAGTGTTTCCATACCTTAGCAGTTGTAGGTAAATTCGGGTCCAGGTCAAGACTGGCGGGTCTGAGTAGTTTGTCCATGATAGATTGATTACTGCGTCAGAGTTCCTTTTACAGTTGAAGTCGTAGCTGGCTGTTCCCAAAATCACTCAGAGCGTGGAGCCGATATTCAGTTGATTAAATTGACGTAAGAAAATTCACTAAGCACTTGGTTGAGTATAAAACAAGGCTTTAATCAACTGTTTCACAACCATGAGATTCTAGTTACATCACTAGTTCCTGGTTACAAAAACGTCCTGGGAAAGCTGGGCCCACGCCCAAGTATTTATACTCCTTGGACGGCGCCACCAGCTGGCCACCCAGCGTTATTTCATGAGTCATTTCTTTATGAATGATAAGATTCATGACAGGTTCCAAATCATTAATGCTCCAGCTTCTAAGATTGGGAAGTGACTAGCTGTGAAATGGTAGGTTTTAGACCACTTTTGCAGCTTTCACCTATTCACAGCAATCCACAGTCATTGAGAACCCGACATACTTACCTGACGTGATAGTCGCTCTCCGGGAACCTCGTTGAAAACTTAGTAAAATGGTAAGTACATGGGAAAATGGTTCTTAATTACCTTTTAATAAGCTTTTAACAATATAAATTGGCTGACCTGCCACTTGGTGTCGGGTCTGTTAAGGGATGACAGACCCGACACTTGGGAAACTCACAAGGAGGCGGGTTTACAGCGGAATACTGACCCGCTCTCAATCTTTGTGATATTTCACAGCGGACCCGCCTCCAAACTCACACTCTGAGCACTGGCAAAATTCAGCTCACGGTGTGGAAAGCTTCAAGAATGAGATCTTCATATTCATACTTTCACTATAGACTTATAGAGGGAATGGTAGCATAGTGGTAATGTCACTACGCCAGAAACCTGGACTAATGATTCATGTGACGTGAGTTCAAATCCCACCATGGCAGCTGGGTAATTTAAATTCAGTTAATTAAATAAATCTGGAATAAAAAGCTAGTAGCTGTAATGGTAACCATGAAATTGTTGTAAAAACCCATTTGGTTTTTATTCCTTTAGGGGAGGAAATCTGGCCTATATGTGACTCCAGATCCACAGTAACTTGGTTGACTCTTAACTGCCCTCTGAAATGGCCTAGCAAGCCACTCAGTTGTGCAAACCGCTACGAAACACAATGGCCCAGAAATTCGGGTCGGGGGCTTCCCGCAGGTGTAAGCCCCTGACCTGCACTTACCTAGCGCGCCGGCCGTTGAGCTGTGGGCCCCCGTGGAATTCTGATCCGGGACCTGGTCCAGCTACCGGCGCACAGTGCTTGCATATCCCAGGGGTGCAGTTAGTTCGATGCGTCCCCTAGGATCACGTGGGCCATGGGGAGCCAATCGGAGCAGGGAATGCTCCATTCATAAGATTGACAGGAAGAACTGTCAAGACTTATAAATACTACGGCCCCAAAACAGCACTAAATCTTAAAATAAATTTTTTAAAAATCACATTTTTTAAATAAACTATAAATTACATGAAATAACTATTTTAAACAATAATTTAAATTTTTGAAAAAAATAATTTTATTTTCTAATGGGGCTAAAAATAAACTTAACTTGCTTTAAAGTATTTAAAAATAATAAGCCTGTGGAAAAAATGTTTTAATTTTAAATAATTCACCACTTACCTTGTAAAAAGCAGGCCTTAAGCCTGCTTTTTACATGTCTAACTTCTGGAGACTTACCCTCCCGGGAAAACCTGCAAAAAAAAACGAAGTTCAATGCGCACGCGCTGCCTCTCCCGCGCACGCATTCGACCTCTGAACCCCTTCGTTCAGGGGATCGGAAGCGCCGGTTTCCCACGCATGCGCAGTGCATGCAGGAAACCGGCACTTCCATTGGGCTTACGGGTGAGTACCCCGTGCGTACTCACCCGTGGAGACCCGAATTTCTGGGCCAATAATAAGAATGAAACCGGACGGACCACTCGGTACCAGCTACGGACACGACAACGGCACACCCAGTCCAGTCGACCCTGCAAAGTCCTCCTCACCAACATCTGGGTACTTGTGCCAAAATTGGGAGAGCTGTCCCACAGATTAGTCAAGCAACAGCCTGACATAGTCATACTCACAGAATCATACCTTTCAGCCAATGCCCCAAACTCCTCCATCACCATCCCTGGGTATGTCCTGTCCCACCGGTGGTGGCACAGTGGTATATAGTCAGGAGGGAGTGGCCCTGGGAGTCCTCAACATTTACTCCTGACCCCATGAAGTCTCAAGGCTTCAGGTCAAGCATGGGCAAGGAAACCTCCTGCTGATTACCACCTACCGCCCTCCCTCAGCTGATGAATCAGTACTCCTCCATGTTGAACACCACTTGGAAGAAGCACTGAGAGTAACAAGGGCACGGAATGTACTCTGGGTGGGGGACTTCAATGTCCATCACCAAGAGTGGCTCGGTAGCACCACTACCGACCGAGCTGGCCGAGTCCTGAAGGACATAACTGCCAGTCTGGGCCTGCGACAGGTGGTGAGAGAACCAACACAAGGGAAAAACCTACTTGACCTCGTCCTCACCAATCTACCTATCGCAGATGCATCTGTCCATGACAGTATTGGTAGCAGTGACCACCGCACAGTCATTGTGGAGACGAAGTCCCGTCTTCACACTGAGGACACCCTCCATTGTGTTGTGTGGCACTACCACCCTGCTAAATGGGATAGATTCAGAACAGATCAAGCAGCTCAAAACTGGACATCCATGAGGCGCTGTGGGCCATCAGCAGCAGCAGAATTGAATTCCACCACAATCTGTAACCTCATGGCCTGGCATATCCCTCACTCTAACATTAACATCAAGCCAGAGGACCAACCCTGGTTCAGTAAGGCGTGTATAAGAGCATGCCAGGAGCAGCACCAGGCGTACCCAAAAATGAGGTGTCAACCTGGGGAAGCTACAGCACAGGACTACATGCATGCTAAAAAGCGGAAGCAACATGCTAAAGACAGGGCTAAGCGATCCCACAATCAACGGGTCAGATCAAAGCTCTGCAGTCCTGCCAGATCCAGTTGTGAATGGTGGTGGACCATTAAACAACTAACGGGAGGGGGAGGCTCCATGAATATCTCCATTCTCAATGATGGTGGAGCCCAGCACGTGAGTGCAAAAGACAAGGCTGAAGCATTTGCAACCAGAAGTGCCGAGTGGATGATCCATATCGACCTACTCCTGAGGTCCCCACCAGCACAGAAGCCAGTCTTCAACCAATTCAATTCACTCTATGTGATATCAAGAAACGTCTGAGCGCACTGGATACAGCAAAGGCTATGGGCCCAGACAACATCCTGGCTATCGTGCTAAAGACTTGTGCTCCAGAACTAGCCGTGCCTCTAGCCAAGCTGTTCCAGTACAGCTACAACACTGGCATCTATCCGACAATGTGGAAAACTGCCCAGGTATGTCCTGTCCACAAAAAGCAGAACAAATCCAACCCGGCCAATTACTGCCCCATCAGTCTACTCTCAATCATCAGCAAAGTGATGGAAGGAGTCATCGACAGTGCTATCAAGCGGCACTTACTCACCAATAACCTGCTCGTGGATGCCCAGTTTGGGTTCTGCCAAGACCACTCAGCTCCTGACCGCATTACAGCCTTGGTCGAAACATGGACAAAGAAGCTGAATTCCAGAGTGACTGCCCTTGACATCAAGGCAGCATTTGACCGAGTGTGGCATCAAGGAGCCCTAGTAAAACTGAAGTCAATGGGAATCGGGGGGAAAACGCTCCACTGGCTGGAGTCATGCCTAGCACAAAGGAAGATGGTTGTGGTGGTTGATGGTCAATCATCACAGCCCCAGCACATTGCTGCAGGAGTTCCTCAGGGCAGTGTCCTAGGCTCAACCATTTCCAGCTGCTTCATCAATGACCTTCCCTCCAACATAAGGTCAGAAATGGGGATGTTCACTGATGACTGCACAGTGTTCAGTCCATGAACCAGGTAATGAAGCAGTCCATGCCCGCATGCAACAAGACCTGGACGACGTTCAGGCTTGGGCTGATAAGTGGCAGGTAACCTTCGCGCCACAGAAGTGCCAGGCAATGAGTATCTCCAACAAGCGAGAGTCTAACCACCTCCCCTTGACATTCAACGGCATTACCATCGCTGAATCCCCCACCACCAACATCCTGGGAGACACCATTGACCAGAAACTTAACTGGACCAGCCACATAAATACTGTGGTTACAAAAGCAGGTCAATGAATAGGTATTCTGCGGTGAGTGTCTCACCTCCTGACTCCCCAAAGCCTTTCCACCATCTACAAGGCACAAGTAAGGAATGTGAAGGAATAATCTCCACTTGCCTGGATGAGTGTAGCTCCAACAACACTCAAGAAGCTTGACACCATCCAGGACAAAGCAGCCGCTTGATTGGCACCCCATCCACCAACTTAAACATTCACTCCCTCCACCACCGGTGTACCGTGGCTGCAGTGAGTACCATCTACAAGATGCATTGCAGCAACTCGCCAAGGCTTCTTCGGGAGCACCTCCCAAATCCGCGACTTCTTCGACCTAGGACAAGGGCAGCAGGCGCATGGCAACACCACCACCTCCAAGTTCCCCTCCAAGTCACACACCATCCTGACTTAGAAGTATATCGCTGATCCTTCATCGTCGCTGGGTCAAAATCCTGGAACTCCCTAACTAACAGCACTGTGGGAGTACCTTCACCACACAGACTGCAGCGGTTGAAGAAGGCGGCTCACCACCACCTTCTCGAGGGCAATTAGGTTTGGGCAATAAATGCTGGCCTAGCCAGTGACCCCCACATCCCAAAAATGAAGAAAAAAGAAATCACAGCCTACAATGAAATATTTCAGTATAATAGAAACATAGAAGATAGGAGCAGGAGTAGGCCATTCGGCCCCTCGAGCCTGCTCCGCCATTCAATGAGATCATGGCTGATCATCCAATTTCAGTACCCTGTCCCTGCCTTCTCCCCATATCCCTTGATCCCTTTAGCCTTAAGAAATATATCCAACTCCTTCTTGAATATATTTAATGAATTGGCCTCCACTGCCTTCTGTGGTAGAGAATTCCACAGGTTCACCACTCTCTGGGTGAAGAAATTCCTCCTCATCTCTGTCCTAAATGGCTTACTCCTTATCCTTAGACTTTGACCCCTGGTTCTGGACTCCCCAGCCATCGGGAACATCCTTCCTGCATCCAGTCTGTCCAGCCCTGTTAGAATTTTAAGTTTCAATGAGATCCCCTCTCATTGTTCTAAACTCCAGCGAGTAAAAGCCCAATCGACCCAATCTCTCCTCATATGTCGTTCCTGCCATCCCAGGTATCAGTCTGGTGAATCTTCGCTGCACTCCCTCCATGGCAAGAACATCCTTCCTCAGATAAGGCGACCAAAACAGCACACAATACTCAATGTGTGGTCTCACCAAGGCCCTGTACAACTGCAGCAAGACATCCTTGTTCTTGCACTCGAACCCTCTCGCTATGAAGGCCAACATACCATTTGCCTTCTTAACCGCCTGAAGCACCTGCATGCTTACCTTCAGCGACTGATGCACAAGGATACCCAGGTCCCGTTGCACTTCCCCTTCTCCCAATCTATTGCCGTTCAGATAATGATCTGCCTTCCTGTTTTTGCCACCAAAGTGGATAACCTCGCATTTATCCACATTATACTGCATCTGCCATGCTTCTGCCCAATCACCCAACCTGTCCAAATCATACTGGAGTTTCTCGGCATCCTCCTCACAGCACACACGCCTACCCAGCTTTGTGCTGTCTGCAAACTGGGAGATATTACATCTAGTTCCCACGTCTAGATCATTTATATATATTGTGAAAAGCTGGGGTCCAAGGACCGATCCCTGCGGTACCCCACTAGTCACTGCCTGCCACTCGGAAAAAGAGCCGTTTATTCCAACTCTTTGCTTCCTGTCTGCCAACCAGTTCTTTATCCAAATCAGTACCTTGCCCCGAATCCCATGTGCCTTAACTTTACACGCTAATCTCTTATGCGGGACCTTATCGAAAGCCTTCTGAAAGTCCAAATACACCACATCCACTGGTTCTCCCTTATCTATTCTACCAGTTACATCCTCAAAAAATTCCAGTAGATTAGTCAAGCACGATTTGCCTTTTGTAAATCCATGTTGACTTTGTCCAATCCTGTCACTGTTTTCCAAGTGCTTTGCTATTACATCTTTTATAATGGACTCTAGTATTTTCCCCACTACCGATGTCAGGCTTACTGGTCTATAATTCCCTGTTTTCTCTCTACCACATTTTTTGAATAGTTGGGTAACATTAGCTACCCTCCAATCCATGGGAACTGTTCCAGAGTCTATCGAATTTTGGAAGATGACCAGCAATGCATCTACTATTTCTAGGGCCACTTCCTTAAGTACCCTAGGATGTAGATTATCAGGCCCTGGGGATTTATCGGCCTTCAATCCCGTCAATTTCCCGAACACCATATCCCTACAAATACTGATTACTTTCAGTTCCTCCCTCTCATTAGACCCTATGTTCCCCGACATCTCTGGGAAGTTATTTGTGTCCTCCTTTGTGAAGACAGAACCAAAGTACAGGAAACTTTCGTTTAACCGGAGGTTAAAAGTCCAGAAAGCTCCATCTACCAGCAAAATCCAGGAGCCGTTTTCGATAAGTTTTTTTACTTCTCGTTGCTTTTTTTTCCCCAGTCAGGCTCTGCAAGGTCTGTAGCTAAGCAACAGCTTCAGCTAGAGATGCTTGCAGCTGCAGCCGACTGTTTTGAAGCTGTTGCTAAGCAACAGGGTTTGTTGATTCACACGGAGCTGAAAAGCTCTGTATGTTTTAACATTAGCGCTGGTTTATATAGCAATTTTGATCTAACGGCACCAGCTCGATCCCGTCAGTGCCGGATACCAGAAAGTTTCCTGTATGTATTTAATTGGTCTGCCATTTCTCTGTTCCCCATTATAAATTCCCCTGATTCTGACTGCAAGTGACCTATGCTTGACTTCACCAATCTTTTTCTCTTCACATATCTACAAAAGCTTTTACAGTCAGTTTTTATGTTTCCTGCAAGCTTTTTCTCTATTTTCCCCCTCTTAATTAATCCCTTTGTCCTCCTTTGCTGAATCCTAAACTGCTCCCAGTCCTCAGGTTTACTGCTTTTTCTGGCCAATTTATATGTCTTCTCCTTGGATCTTATGCTATCCTTATAAGTTGAGTCACCTTTTTTGTTTTATTTTTATGCCAAACAGGGATGAACAAATTCTGTAGTTCATCCATGCGATCTTTGAATGTTTGCCATTGCCTATCCACCGTCAACCCTTTGAGTAACATTCCCCAATCAATCCTACCCAACTCGCGCCTCATGCCATCGTAGTTTCCTTTATTTAAATTCAGGACCCTAGTCTCTAAGTCAATTACTTCACTCTCCATCTTAATGAAGAATTCTATCATATTATGATCGCTCCTCCCCAAGGGGCCTCGCACAACAAGATTGCTAATTAATCCTTTCTCATTACATAATACCCAGTCTAAGATGGCCTGATCTCTAGTTTGTTCCTCAACATATTGGTCCAGGAAACCATCTTGTATACACTCCAAGAATTCCTCCTCCACAGTATTATTACTAATTTGGTTAGCCCATGCCAGCAGCTCTCCCTTGGCATTGCTCAAGGGTAGCCTGACGATCTGGTGCACAGTGTGTTCACCTCCATGGATGGTAATGGTAATCAATATTAAGTCGAAAGAATTAAAAGCCAAATGATTGATCAGCATAAACTGAAATAAATTACCAAATTCTAAATTCTCACTGAAAGCTTATTGCACTTCTTATGCTCTATGTTTACATCTTGAACTTCAAATGTATAAAAATGAAAGCTGGAAGCCCCAGAAGCATTTCCCTTCGATTTTAGTCCAAACTGGAAATACATTTCAGATATTACTTCAGTATGGTAATCTAAAATATTTGACCACAGTGACAGGGCGACTTGTCACAGTATACTTTAGAACTGGAGCTGAGGAGTGCATATGTTATGGTCTTACAAAATTGACAAACAGGAGAAGACTTACTGGCCCACCCAGTCTGTCCAACACAGTTTTAATGCCTTATGCATCATAATACATACACTCCCATCCCACCCGGAGCCATATAATTTCCTGGGAGAGGCAACATACTAGATACAAAGCAGATATAAACAAAAGCAAAATACTGTGGATGCTAGAAATTTGAAATAATAACAGAAAATGTTGGAAATACTCAGCAGGTCAGGCAACATCTGTGGAGAGAGAAACAGAGTTAATGTTTCAGGTCGATGACACTTCATCAGAACTGGAAAAAGTTAGAGATGTAACAGGTTTTAAGCAAGTACATAGGCAGGGAAAGTGGGGAGGGGAGGAAAGAACAAAAGGGAAGGTCTGTGATAGGCTGGAAGGCAGGAGAGATTAAATCACAAAAGTGATGATGGTGCAAGGCAAAAGGAGATGGTAATGGGACATTCAATGGCATTAACATCGCCGAATCCCCCACTATCAACATCCTTGGGGTCACCATTAACCAGAAACTTAACTGGACCAGCCACATAAATACTGTGGCAACAAGAGCGGGTCAGAGGCTAGGAATTCTGCGGCGAGTGTCTCACCTCCTGATTCCCCAAAGCCTTTCCATCATCTACAAGGCACAAGTAAGGAGTGTGATGGAATACTCTCCACTTGCCTGGATGAGTGCAGCTCCAACAACACTCAAGAAGTTTGACACCATCCAGGACAAAGCAGCCCGCATGATAGGCACACCATCCACCACCTTAAACATTCACTCCCTCCACCCCCGGCGTACCGTGGCTGCAGTATGTACCATCTACAAGATGCGCTGCAGCAACTCGCCAAGACTTCTTTGGCAGCACCTCCCAAACTTGCGACCTCTTCCACTTAGAAGGACAAGGGCAACAGGCGCATGGGAACACCACCACCTCCAAGTTCCCCTCCAAGTCACACACCATCCTGACTTAGAAGTATATCGCCGATCCTTCATCGTTGCTGGGTCAAAATCCTGGAACTCCCTACCTAACAGCACTGTGGGAGTACCATCACCACACGGACTGCAGCGGTTCAAGAAGGCGGCTCACCACCACCTTCTCAAGGGCAACTAGGGATGGGCAATAAATGCTGATATTGCCAGCGACGCCCTGATCCCATAAACAAATTTTAAAAAAAGAAACAAAAGATGGGTCTATAGGAGTTGTAAATGGCAAAAGCACAATCATTACTAACAGCTGTTGTCTGAAGAAATTGGGGCAGAGGTTATGATCTGAAATTGTTGAACTCGATTTTGAGTCCAGAAGGCTGTAAAGTGCCTAATCGAAAGATGAGGTGCTGTTCCTCGAGCTTACGTTGAGCTTCATTGGAACAGTGTAGGAGTCAAGGATAGAGCGGTCAGGGTGGGAGTGGAGTGAGAATTAAAGTGACAGGCGACCGGAAGCTCAGGGTCACGCTTGCGGACTGAATGGAGGTGTTCCACGAAGCAATCATCCAATCTGCGTTTGGTCTCCCCAGTGTAGAGGAGACCGCATCGTGAGCAGCGAATACAGTATACTAAATTGCAAGAAGTACAAGTAAATCGTTGTTTCACCTGGAAGGAGTGTTTGGGACCCTGGACGGTGGGAAGTGAGGAAGTAAAATGGCAGGTGTTGCATTTCCTGTGCTTATACGGGAAGGTGCCGTGGGAAGGGGAGGGGGTCTGTTGAGAGTGATTGAGGAGTGGACAAGGGTGTCGCAGAGGGAAGCAGTCCCTTCGGAATGCTGAAAGGGGAGGGGAGGCGAAGATGTGTTTGGAGGTGGCGGAAATGGCGGAGGATGATCCGTTGAATGTGGCGGCTAGTAGGGTGGAAGGTCCACTATTCTCTAGCAAAAGAAGAACCGCATAACATCCAACCTAGTTCTGCCCTTACATAACTTGTAAACGTGACTCTTGGTCCTCCCTAACCTGTTCACTTGAAATGATTGGTCTACGTCAACACAATCTAGTCTCATCATTATTTGATAAACCTCGATCAAATCACCCCTAAGTCTACTCTTCTCTAAAGCAGAGACCCACCTCGTTGAGCCAATATAGATAACTAAGGTATTAACCTGGTGGCCCTCCTCTGCACTCTTTCCAAAGCCGCAATATCCCCCACCATGTAAGGAGATGAAAACGGGTCACAATATTTTAACTGAGGCCTAGCCAAGGTCTTGTACAAAGACAAAATGGTATGCTTTGT